>NC_133658.1:545811478-546035395 GCF_037893015.1 Macrotis lagotis
AGAGAGAAGTGAGTGGGAAGGTGAAAAGTAGTTTCTTTGGTGTTGTTGCAAAAGACTGATGTTGTTGTAATATGCTAATATGCTGGTCTTTCCAGATGATCTATCAAAATTTTCCAGAAGCAGCAGCTGCACTCATGCATGTCCTCAATGGCTAGGGACTAATTTATGGTGGATTTTGGCCAAAGTCATAGTTTGTGGTAATGATCAAGAGTATAGTTGAGTGTTGAGTTTCAGTAAGTACATTTCTTCTCCTAGTCTTGTGAACAGCAGTGACTATGAGAGATGCTATATGGGATCAAGTTTCATCTGGTGAATTTGGCACATTTGGGAGAAGTCTTAGCTTCTAGTTAGAGGACAAGATTTCTTCCCCTTTTCTTATACCCCTCTTGTTCTGGTTGTGTATTTTATTCCCATAGAAGTCAAGAAGAAGTGGAGATACAGATAGGGGAGGGGCAGCAGGAGAGTAATATGGTATGTAAGACATTCTGCAGTTCTTGAGTTGGTCCAGTGTTAGGAGGGGGGCACAGGCCTCTCATGCCTGGATGCTGAGCCTCAAGGCTCTTTGCCCATTGCACTTTTAAAATGTCACACAATTCAGAATAAAACCTGAAATATTTAAGATGACTCTGGTTCTAAGTTGAAGTGGGAATCAAATCTGTCTTATTAATGGTTATTTTAATATAATGTTGATAATAGTAGTCACTGTGTCACGATGGTGACACCTTAGTAGGTGGCTTTTAATGGGAGAAGGGTGTGTACTTGCCTTCTTGCCTGAAATTATAATATATCCAATTACTCTCTGTTCTTGTCCAACACTGGTACAGAAATAATGGGGCAATAAAAAACAATAGTAAGGTGTCTGAGGGAAAAATAACATTGTAGGTATCCTCAAAGATTGAAGGAAGACTTTTGTCTCTGACCTTCCTGGACCCCATGCTCTGGAAATTCCAGGTTTGTTTTCTGAACTGGAGTAATTGTGAGGATAGATACTCAGATGAATATTCTTTTTATTTTGGCAAGGCAATGGGGTTAAGTGGCTTGCCCAAGGCCACACAGCTAGGTAATTATTAAGTGTCTGAGGTTAGATTTGAATTCAGGTACTCCTGACTCCAGGGCCAGTGCTCTATCCACTGTGCTACCTAGCTGCCCCTCAGATGAATATTCATGAGATGTAAGTGAAGTGAGCAGGTGGCTGAATTTGGAGTCAGAGGACAAATCTTGGTTCTGCCCCTAACTATCCTTGTTACCTTGCAGTCTTTCTAAACCTTAGTTTTCTCAACTGTCTGAGGATGATGAGTTGTCACTTTGAAAGTCCCTTGTGACCTTGGGCAAGTCAACCCCCATTGCCTTGCAAAACCAACCAACAAAAACCAACAAACCAAAAACAAACCAATAAAAAATTCCCTTGCATCTTCAAATCTATGTTCCGAATTTTTTTTATTGATATCTTATGTCTTTATGTCATTTCCCTAAATATATACTTATTTCTCCTAAGAATTAAAGAAAAAGGCAGCTCAATATAACCAAATAATGTATCCACAGATTCAAACAGTTTATGTACTGTTCCATATCTATAGCAATTACTTTCTTGGAATATTGAATATTGTGCATTTTCTCTGACCTTCAAAGAAGGGAAGGAGGAATATCTTCTCCAGTCTTCTCTAGCACCAAGCTTACAGTTGCAACATTTATTTTTATTCTTTTTGTTCTTTACTTATATTGTTGTGGTCACTGGATAGATTGTTTCATATTTATGTCTGTTTTTACTGTGCATTAATTCATATAAATCTTTTGCTTTTGAACTTGATGACCACTGACATTCCCTCCAATTCTACTATTCTATGATCTATATGTAGACATTGGGGAGCCATTGCCAGGGAAGTTTCAGGAAGAAGTGTGGTCAAGTTTAATCCCAATAACTTCTCACAGATATAAAAAATTTCATCAGACTAAGTCCTCAGAAAACCTAAGAGAAAAAAAAATGACAATGAGTCAGTTTCCTAGTCTGGTCAACAAAGGGAGACAGAGAAATTTGTGGATATTGGGGATGGGACTAGGTAGGAACAGTCACAACACAGAATATTCCAGCATAGTATGAAGAGTACACAAAGCCAAGAAATTTGAGACCTAGCATATAAGGGGCCTGAACTTGTATTTGAGAGGAAGATATGCCCCCTGGCAGCTTTGTCACTCACGACTCAGTTCCAGTCACAAATCCAGGGTCAGTTGAGGAGGGGATGTGCTAAGGGTGGTTTTTCAGAATGAGGATCTTAAAGCTGTGAGCAAAGAACAAGTTCAGAAGTGAGAAACAGCCATATGGCTTTGATTCTGGGAGCAAAGTGGAGAATCAGTTCTAGCCTCAGCACAGTCTGAAGTCTGCAGTGAAATAACAAGAGCCAAAGGAGAGACTGAAATTCTGTCACTCTAAACCAACAGAGCAGTCGTCTGAAACTTCAAATCAGGAGCAAACCCACAGGTGTATTGCTCAAAGCCAAACCCAGGCCAAAAACTTGCAGAGCCAAGAGTAGGAGGATGGTGATCAGATTTTTGCATCAGTTGGAGAGCACTAAGAATCTCTGTCCCCGAGAGCCAGGAAGAACATAATACAATTCTGCAATAAAGTAGCAGCAGGACCCAAGAGGGCCAAAACTTTATCCAGAAATTCCCTCCTTGTCCAAAGACAGAAAGTAGTCTGGAAGAACGAGTAAACAAACAAACAAAGAATCCAATCATGAAAATGATTATGGTGGCAAGGAAGCTTAAGACTCAAAGCTAGAATGACTCCAAAACATCTACAGACAGGCTCAAAGGATCTTAGGGATAGATCAGACTGAGGACCCAGAGCTTCCAGGCCAAAGGAAAATACTGCCAGAAATCAGAAAAAAAGAATTTAATACAAGGAGCTAGAGTCAGAATCGTTCATGATTTAGCAGCCACCCATAGAAAGGAGATGAAAGCTTGGATCACAGTATTTCAGAAGGCAAAATATATAGATTTACAGTCGATAATAGCTTACCCAGGAAAAACTGAGTATAATCTTACTAGGAAAAAGGAGTTTTGAATGAAACAGAAGACTTGTTAACATTCCTGATGAAATGACCAGAGTTTCATAGAAAATTTGAATTACAAACACAAGAAACATGAGAAACATAAAAAAGTAAGCATGAGTAAACAATCATAGTGGACTAAACAAGGATGAACTGTTTACATTCTAATATGGAAAGATGATACATGTGCCCTCTCAGAACCCTATAATCATCAGGGTTGATAGGAGTCTGGGAGTGGTTTTATTATGTTTTGATGATCTTTAAAGAAGGATGCAAAGGGAAGGGAAGAACATACTGGGGGAGGAGGGAGAAAGGTTAAGAAAAGATGGGGAAAATTATCTTATATAATTATAGTGAACTAATAGAAGGAGGAAGAGTTGGGGAGAGCAGGCAGTCCTTGAGCCCTACCTTTATTTTAATTGGCCAAAGGAAGGCACACTACATACAACTGGGTACAGAAATACATTTCATTCAACAGGGAAACAGGATTGAATGGGGAAGGTTGAGGAGAATAAGAGGGAAGATAGGTTAAAGGAGAGATTAGTCCTAAGCCAAAAAAATTCTAATGATATACAAAATATTTATAGCACATATTTTTGAGAGGCTGCCCATCAATTGGAGAATGATTGAATAACATAAGACAGCATTAGAATACAAGTGTGTTTTCAGAATTGATGAAGGGGATATTTTTAGAGCAGTGATTCTCAAGCATTTTAGTCTAATGACCTTTTGATATTCTTAAAAATTATCAAGGACCTTTCTCCTCTGAGAGTTTTCGTTTTTGTGTTTTGGGTCTAGTGATATTTACCATATCAGAAATTTAAAAGTATTTGTCTTATTATGAAATGGTTTTGATTCTGCAGATACCCTTAAGAGGTTTTGAGGATCCCCAGGGGTTTCTGGACCATACTACTGTTTTATAGAAACTTGGGAAAATTTCTATGTGCCACTGCAGAATGAAGTGAATAGAACCAGTAGAACAATTTATATGATAACAACAATATTGTAAATAGACAACTTTAAAAGGCTTAGCAACTCTGATCAACACAACCATCCAACCACAATTCTAGAAGGTTCATTATGAAACATGATACCCATTTCAATTTAGAGGGGTGGGCCTTTCATTGACATATATATGTCAATATATAAATATGCTTATAAATATACATATTTGTGTATGTATATATATATATATATATATTATTGGACATGACCAATGCAACAATTTACTTGACTATACATGCTTGTAGCATGTTAGGGACTGTTGTGTATGGGAGCACTATAAATTATCTTCACCTGGTGTCCTTGAGCACCAGAGTCTTATCTTACTAAGTGCTACAGGAGTAGGAATGGATTAGAGACTGGGGAGGTATTTAAGCACTGGTATTTGGTTCAATAAATGGAGACCTTGGAGACCTTGGTATATAGGGAGAAATTTGTCTTCCTTGTCTCCTGCCCCTCCAATGATCTCCTGGGGGAGATTGAGGGAGTCCAGAAAGGGACTCAGCATCCAAACTGGGACTCAACAGTAATTGGTCGGGGGAAGTAGCAGAGAAAAATGGTGTGTTTTTGTTGATTGAAAAAAATTTAATAAAATAAGGAGGAAGTGGGGAGGAAGTAAGGGAGGATGAGAGAATAGGGAGAGAGAAGAGGGGGAGAGAAAGAGTGTTTACAAGTCAGAGCTGTGCTTAAGAAAGATTAATCTCAGGATTAATAAGGGCCTTGTGACTCTGGGCAAGTGACTTATTAACCTCTCAATGGTTAGGCAATTCTAAGACTTGAAGATATATAGTTTTCTTATCTGAGAGTTCCCTGGACTAATGAAATCAGAGATCTCCTGCTAGTTATATATTTTTGAATGAAATAATATATAGGATGCATAAAATAGGATGAGAGAAGTACCTGGAGGTAGATAGTACCTGGAGGAGCAGGCTGTCTCTACTATTTTCTCCTGCCTGGTACAACAACCTGCTCCTCTTTCTTTCTTTCTTTCTTTCTTTCTTTCTTTCTTTCTTTCTTTCTTTCTTTCTTTCTTTCTTTCTTTCTTTCTTTCTTTCTTTCCTTTCTTTCTTTCTTTCTTTCTTTCTTTCTTTCTTTCTTTCTTTCTTTCTTTCTTTCTTTCTTTCTTCCTTCCTTCCTTCCCTCTCTCTCTCTCTCTCTCTCTCTCTCTCTCTCTCTCTCTCTCTCTCTCTTTCTCTCTCTCTCCCTCCCTCCCTCCCTTCCTTCCTTTCTTTCTTTTCTTTCTTCTTTTTTGCAAGGCAATGGGATTAAGTGATTTGCCCAAGGTCACACAACTAGGTAATTATTTTTTAAGTGTTTGAGGCAGTATTTGAACTCAGGTCTTCTGACTTTGCTCCCCTTTCTTAATATTCTATGCCTAGCAACTTCAGTTCAGTAATTGGCACCTCTTTCTGTTTTATCATAAGTGGAATACTTCTAGATAAGAGTTCTTAAACATTTTGTTTTGTGACGAATGAAAATCCCAAGAGGCAAAATTTCCAGTTAATTAATAATCAATTTATTGATTAGACTAGCCACTAATAAATAAGTTGAAGGTTGGTCATTTCTCTCAGTAACCAAAGATGTCAAGGGAGACTCTGGTAGACCTTCTGAAAGGGAACTTTCCTGATGAGTGAAATTCAGCACTGATTGGTGGGCATTTTATGAAGAGATGGGCTAAAAGTCTTCAGTTCTTCCTACTGAAGATGTGACTTGACCATAAGATTCAGCAGCCTCAATGAGTCTAGACAAGGAAGCCATTTCCATCCAGACTTCTCTGGCTTGTTTTCTCCTTCAGGAACTGGGTTGCTCTAAATTATAATGGACAGGGACTTCCTTCCCCAGGCAAAGATTCACTCAGACTGAATTCTGCTTAAGCTCTAATCAGAATTAGAATTTGTCCTTCATTTTTCAAGATGATCACAACATCATGCTATGACCTACATCTGAATTGGACTTGAGTGAGAGGGTGCTGTGCTAAGTCACTGACCTCACTTTCTCCTCCAGAGCCATATTGGTCCTGTGGCCAGATATGAATCAGGATGACTGAATATGGCCCTGGATGTGAGGCAATCAGAGTTTAGTGAATTACCCAAGGTCACACAGCTAGTAAGAGTCAAATGCTCTATCTACTGCACCACCTACCTGCCTGGTGAGGTCCTGCCCAACCTAGTTAGTTATTATGTGACTTGGGACTAATAATGTCATTATTTAGCTGTGCTCTTCGGAGCTTAAATTTTAACAGAAATGAAAGGAAAAGGGTGCATCACAATTAATAAGTAGTAATTTATATAATATTATAATTAATATTACATCAATAACTAACATAATAGTATAATAATTTCTTTCAGTTTGTTGGTTTGTCTGTTTATGTGTTATGGGCCCCATTGTCAGCCTGGAGAAGCCCTTTGCAGAATAATATTATTGAAGTAAATGTTAAATTTCAATCAGAGGTTAATGAAAATATATAACTTTCTTCCTATTCCCAGCCCCTTTTAATCTTCTTCACTGAGTTATTCTAGTCCCTAGAGAGAGATATGTATCTTTCCATTCATTGAACTTCAGAATATAAAGAAGCTTAGTTCCTTGGAAATGACAAGTCCAGAGAATGACTCTTAAAGATCCATTAAGCACTTCCCTCTCTTGCTTTGGTCTGCAGATCATCTCACTCAAAGACCTAAATGGCATCCCTGGCTGTATCCCTGTACTTCTGTACTCTGCTTTAGGAATGACAAGATGCTGCCTTAGATTTTTTTTTTTTTGAGGAAAAGGTGCTACTCTAGTTATATTATTCCCTTGCTGCTTCTGTTTGCCCCTCTCTGGCTGTCTATTGCTGGCTATCCCCATCTCTTCCCTTAAACCTCGGGTTTTCTTTTGTATGAATTAAAGTGTGTCTAATAAAGGCTTTTTTTCTTTTAACCAGACTAATTCTTCTTTTAAGTTCCCTTTAAACTTCAAGGAAACTTTAATGGACTGAAGGAGAAGGCTATGACAGGGATCCAGAGGAGAGGTAGAAGGCTTATACTGGCATAGCAGTAATGAGAATGGAAAAGAAAATATGGGATCCACAGTGATCACTGCCCAGATCAGCCCATAGGTCTTATTTGAAGCAGCAAAGTGGATGGGACTGCTCCTTTTACTTTCTATGAATATCTCTCACTTTTCTTGTTGCCCTTTCTAACTTTGGAATCTATTGTGTGACATGGTAGACACTGGCATGGGACCTCCCAATCTGTGCCTGTGTCAAAGAAGGTGCTGTGCTCTATGAGCAGAGGAGAATCACAGAAACTTAAAATAAATCTGAGACGCAAAAATTTAGACATCTCTACTCCAAATGTCCATATGAACTATTTCATGTATCTGCCCTGTGGTAGATAAGCCTTCTAAACTCATTTTGATCCAATCAACTACCATTGGAGATACTGTTCCTTGACCCTGACATAGGTCAACAACAAACCAACCAGGCTATCCTTTAATAATGACTTTCCATCTTTGCTGTTCTCTGAGGCCTGGGAACAATGTCATAGAATGTTAAGTAAGCTACAAGATGAAATGGCCTTTGGAGATCTACAAGATGAAATGGCCTTTTAGTTTCAAGAAACTCACTGTCTCATAAGGCAGCCCATTCTCTTTCTAGATAGTTCTTTTGGTCATACTTTTTTATTATACTGAACTAAAATCTGTTTCTCTGGAACTTAATTGATTCTTCTCTGGGGGAAGAAAAAAAATATAATCAGATAAGCTTCAAAAGTCTGAAAACTGCAATCAGCATTTAATCCAATGCTTGATACATTGTGCTTAACAAATATCTTTTCATTCATATAGGATTTTCCCCTTAAGTTGTTTCTTTTTCAGTTCCTTTAAAAAAAAGTTTTGTTTGGCATGATTTTGAAACTTTTCCTATCTTGGTCATGTTATTCTTAGTATATTTTGCTTTCTCAATGACTCTTCTTAAAATGAACATACTGTTACAGTAGAACCAAATCTCATAATTCATATGTGGTCCATCTAGCACAGGCAACAGTGAGTCAGTTGTATAGCCATGTGCAAAAGCACATTCCTGTGGGGGAGTTATGACATAGCTCCACTGTCCTTATTTGTTCTCATCAGTCCATTACACTCACAGTTCATTCCCTCCCAGAAGGTTAGTGTGGAATCTGGCAAGTGTTTAAATAAACGCTTTCTTTATGAGACTCAGGACCAATACGTGACCTATCCTGCTATGGTTGGCTTCAGTTAGTGCATTGGGGGGCTCCCCTGAAGTGTGTTGGATGGAACTTGCAGAATGTTTGGATATCCTGTTTCTGGCACACCAGCCAATCCTAGCTCTATTTTTGCCATAGTTTGTTATAAATGATCTTCCTGTCAAAAGAAGAATCTTCACTCTTTTTAGGTCTTACAGATGAGAGAAATAATTATTTTTCTCTTACCAATTATTGAATTAGGACTAGGATTTTTCAGAGGCCTGTAAGTTGTTCAGGCTCCGAAGGATATTGCTGATAATGAAACTGGATTAACTTTGTCCTCAATCTTGTTCAGATCTTACCCATCTTTATAAGGGATTTAATCTAAGATGGGAAAGTTGATTATACTCTACACTGTATGGAAGGGGATAAATTCCTTGATTATATTGCCCAAGACTGAGCAATTTAGAAATAAATGACATAATCGAAGTTACATTTTCCCCAGTCCCTCATTAGAAAAGATTCACCTCTCATTGTAATATACATTTTCTCTCATTAATTGTTTATCAATCAGAATTGAGTGCCAAGGGCATATAAACTGTGAGCTCATTGATTCATTCCTCTTTGTTGTTTGACAGTCAATGACTCATTTTATTGGTAATATGCTACCATTATTAATAAAATGATTAAATACCCAGAAATTACATCTCTTGAATTTTTTAAACATTACAAAGAGAGTCATTACCATGACCAGTACTGTATAAGCACATTGATGAGTGCAAAAGACCAAGGATAAGTTTAGAGGGGAAAAACCCCTTTTTTGCCTTCCTTTTCAGGGTTCTATGTACTTCCTATGCTTTGGCTCAATGATCTGGGTGACTCTTGATATTAGAGAATTCACTAGGCTTGCATATATTCCCATCATTTTGTTGTGCAATGGATAGAATGAAGGATTTAGTATCAGAAAGATCTGGTTTCATATTTTGCTTCTGAGTCTTGCTTGACTACTTGGACAACTAGACAAGTTGCTTAACCAACATCAACTTTAGTTTCCTCATATGTGAATTGGGGTTAGTGGTATCTATAAGTAACTAGTTGAAAGGGTTATTATAAGGGTCAGATGTACATCAAGTGCCTCACAAACTTCAGAAAGCTATAAAATATCACTTTTTGATAAAATGTTAGTGTGACAATGACTAGAGAGCCAGCCTAAGATTCTGGAAGATGTGGATTCAGATTCTGTCTTTTGATATAATGTTCTAGGAAACTCTGTAAGACTCAACTGGTGTGAAAATTCTGACTTGTATTGGTTGTAGGAGTCTACTTACTCCAAAATTCCCTAAATGAAATCACAGGCTTATTTCCTCTCCCTCTCCTTATGATAGGATTCAATGAAATCAAACCCTGGACTCACATAATTTGAATGAATGAATTCACATAATTATTATTCTATTCTATACAAATTATTCTATGGTCCTGATTAAGCAGCAGCAATGACAGTGATCAAATTTGGGGATACATTGAATTAACTTTTGGAATTTCCTTAAGATATTGCTAGTGTCAATAAAGAAGTAAATATTTTGACCCTTGTATACTTAGATCCAAGTATGGGTAAATTGGTTGGAATTAATTCTAATCTATTTAGGATATTAGTAAAAGAAGAAGGAGGGAAGAGTAGGAAAATTGCTATTCCAGTTCTTATCATGGATGAACCATCATCTATACAAGCAAAATAGTTCTATCCATTGAGGCTGAAGACTTAATGAAAACAGTCCAAGTAGCCCCAGGAATTTGGGGATTTGTTTTTATTTTTTTGAAAACTACAAAATTTAAAAAGATTATCATAGCTCTAAAATAAATACAGAGTAATGATGAACTACGAATTACATGAAATCATTTGAATATGTGAATGATGAGTCAAGAATGTCTCATTTGACAGATGTTCAATTTTAACTACAAAGGGACGTCCATTTACCTGATCATGGTTTCAAGAGATTAAGCAAGGGAACAATCTTATAGGGGTATCCCACATGAAGAAACTTATAGGACTTTTAGGGGAAAATGGACTTGGGGACCAATCCATAAACCTGGAAAAATAAATTTCACTCTAACTGAAAATCTTACAGCATTCCCTAGAGTACAATGAGGGTTAATGACTTGTCCAGGGCCACATGCTGCCAGTATGTGTCAACAAGCAGAATTTGATATAAGGGAAAGAAAGGCATGACCTGAAACATAAGTATCACCATTAGAAGGAAACTAGACAGTCAGATGGTCTTTCCATTATAGTTGTGGAGGAGATATCCACATACAGGACACATGCACCCAGCAAAAAGAATATAATTTTGGTTGTACAGCAGTTGAGGATACTAGAAATAACTTAAGGAAAAGGACATAGAATCAGATTTGCTGGATTTTGTACAGGGATAATTGTAGATTGGTATGCCTGTCCTACATGATAGAGCACAAGTTCTAGTTGTGCTTCAGTCATACTATGAGAAATAGTTGAAGAAAGTACATCCAACTTCTTGAAGGTTCTGACCTTAGAGGACTGAATGGCAAAAACAAAACAAAACAAAACAAAAACTATCCCTACCTGGGTATACATTAAATTAACTCTTAGAATTCCCTAAATGTATTGATAGTGTCAACAAGGAAATAAATATTTTGGCCTGTGTATGCTTAGATCCAGGTAAATTGATTGTAAGAAATTCTAATCTGTTTAGGATATTATCAAAATATTGTAAACATTATGCTAAGATGGAGTTCCTATTTCCATGACCATCCATTCAACTTGGGCGGAAGCATACAGGAGGAGAGAGTCAAATTGTTACCTTGAATAGCCTAAGAGTCCTGGACTTTCAGTTTCTTTTTTTAAAAAAAATTTAAATTTTAAAATAATTCGTTTTTTTTCTTCCCATTTACATGAAAAAAATTTTAAACATTTAAAAAAAGTTTTGAGTTCTAAATTTTATCTCTCCTTTCTCTCTGCCTTCTCTGAGATGGTAAGCCATCTGATATAGGTTATCCATGTGCAATCATGTAAAACATTTCCACATTAGTCATTTTATACAAGAAGACTTGACCAAAAAAAGAAGAAAATGAAAAATATTTTGATTTAATTTATATTCAGATTCTTGTATTATTATATTGCAGAAAATATCCAAGTCATTCAGTTCATCATACAATATTGCTGCTACTATGTAAGTTTTCCTGGTTCTGCTCACTTCACTTTATATCAATTCATGTAAGGTTTTTCCTGAGAGCAACCTACTAATCATTTCTTATAGCACAGTAATATTTCATTTACAATCATATACCACAGCTTGTTTAGCCATTCTTCAATTGATGGGTATCCTCTCAATTTCCAATTCTTAGCCACCACGAAAAGAGCCGCTATAAATATATGTATATAAATAGGTTCTTGTTCTTTTTTTTTTTTTGGCAAGGCAATGGGGTCAAGTGACTTGCCCAAGGTCACACAGCTAAGTATTAAATGTCTGAGGATGGTTTTGAACTCAGGTCCTCCTGCCTCCAGGGCCAGTGCCTATCCACTATGGCAACACCTAGCTGCCCACTGCACCACCTAGCTGCCTTTTTCCTTTTTTTAATGAAGTCTTTGGCATATAGATCTAGCAGTAGTATTGCTGGATCAAAGGGCATGCACAGTTTTATACCCCTTTGGGCAATTTCCTCACATCTCCAATATTTATCATTTTTCTTTTTTTCCATTATAACCAATCAGGTAGATGTGAGGTAGTAATTTGGAGTTGTTTTAATTTGAATAAATAGTACTTTAGAGCATTTTTTCATATGACTAGAGTTATCTTTTTTTGGAGGGGTGACAGGGCAATGGGTTTAAGTGACTTGGCCAAGGTTACACAGCTAAGTAATTATTAAGTGTCTGAGGTCATATTTGAACTCAGATCCTTCTGACTACAGGGCCAGTGCTCTATCCATGGTGCCACCTAGTTGTCCCTAAAGTTAGCTTTAATTTTTTCATCTGAAAATATCCTTTGACCATTTATCAATTGGGGAATGACTTGTATTCTTATTAATTTGACTTAGTTCTCTATTTGAAAAATAAGGCCTTATTTGAAATTCTGAGTATAAAAATTGTTTCCCAATTTTCTGCTTTCCTTCTAGTCTTGGTTACATTGGTTTTGTTTCTGCAAACACTTTTTAATTTAATGTAATAAAATTATACATTTTGTATTTTGTAATGTTCTCTATCTCTTATTTGATCATAAATTCTTCCCTTCTCCATAGATCTAACAGATATAGTATTCCTTGTTTTCCTAATTTGCTTATGGTATCACCTTTTATATCTAAATCACATACCCATTTTAATCTTATCTTGGTATGTAGTGTGAGATGTTGGTCTAGTTCCTGCATTCTGTCTTTCAGTTTTCCCAGCAGTTTTTGTCAAATAATGAGTTCTTTGATCAGAAACTGGAGTCTTTGGGTTTATCAAACAGTGGATTACTAGTCATTTATTACTGTTTTTTGTGTATCTAATCTATTCCACTGATCTACTACCTTATTTCTTAGCCAATATCAAATAGTTTTGCTGATTGCTTCTTTTTAGATATAGTTTTAGACTTGGTATGGATAGAATTTTTAAATAATTTTTAAAATATTCTTGACCTTATTCTTCCACATGAATTTTGTTATTATTTTTTCTAGCTCTAAAATTGACTTTTTTGGGAGTTTGATTGATATGACACTGAAAAAATAGATTAATTTCAATAGAATTGTCATTTTTATTATATTACTTTAGCATACTCATGAGCAATTGACATTTTTTGGAATTGTTTGGATCTGACTTTCATTATTTTTCAAGCTGAACTCTTCTCTTGAGTACTGACCCAAACTTCTTTAGCTGGGAGCCAGGGGTCTAAGTCTCTGATTTTCTGTGCCAGGGCCTCCAGGGCTCTCAGCTTGTCCACAGTGTAGGTTGAGGGCTCACATCTGGTCTCTGTTGCTGATCTATTCTGTGGCTAAGAACTTTTCCCTGGTCTGGTCTGGGCTTCCCTTTTACCCAAGTGAGACAGACTTTTCTTGAAGTCCTTCTAAGTTATCTTATCTTTTTGAGGGTTCTGTTGCTCTAGAATTCATTTAGAAGTTTGATTTAATCTTCTTTCCAAGAAAAACTGAGGATAGCTCATGCAACTTCCCGTCTTCTCTCTGCCCCACCCCCAAACAGATATTTCAAATGAAGATGACTTTGCTTATTGTACCTCAAGAAATAAAAACAGTGCTAGGTCACCTAGGTCCTTCATAAACCCAGACTTAAGAAGCCAGGACTATAGCTCATATGAGGATCCATTAGTCCCATCATCTAGTACATACATGAAAGATAGGTGAACGGGTCACTAAAAAAACCAAAGGCATCTGATGGATGACTGGCCTAAAGTTACGATATCCCAGGGGAAACTGAAAATCACAGTTACTCATATTACTGCATGTGGCTCTTTTATTCCTTCTCTTTCTTGTACATTCATTTGGTTTGGATAAGCATCAGGTATGTGTTGTATAATTTGTTAACTCTGCTTAATTTTCTCTTAGGAGATTGATCTGACTATTTTGCATTACCTACCAATGATATCATTGTGTAAATGTGATGGTTATTCTAGCAAGGCAATATTGTCTGCCTTGAAAGGCAGGTAACTGAAGACCCTGGGTTGCCTTTAGAAGCCAATTAAGAGATCAGAACTGAAGAACAGAATTTCCTACTTCATGGAGAGAGAAAAGTATTACTAAATTTTATCATGAAATGTACCACAAAGACTTTTTTTCCAAATCAGGTAATGCTAAATCTTGTTAAAGCACTAAAGAACTAAGCAAATTTTGACCTTTGTCATGAAAACACCAGTAGATTTGTTGATGAAGACAAATTTTAAACTGGAGAGGAGAGGATAAGGGTGAGGTCAGGACCACCCCATTTGGCCTGGATGTACTTTTTTGGGAATTAAATCAAACTATCACAATGGAGTGTTAGTAGGACCTGTATACCTTTTTGAATCAATCAGTGTCATGGTGTGTGAGACTGGATCGTGCCCTAGGGGCTTTCTATAAAAGGGAGAAACTATTTTAGAATTGGGGAAAAAAAGAGATTATGAACCTCTAGATTTGAGAGTTTGGGGCAATGAGCAGTGAAGGGACCAGGAAGCTCCTTGGCTTAATGGAACAAGATAAAGAAGATGCTAGATGAAATGAAGAACAGCTTGGTTTAGAAAGTCCCAAGAAAAGGCTAGCTCTCTCCTGACATCCCCTTCTGACTCTGTCTGTCCACAGACATTATCATGTATTTTGCTGTTTTGTTATCTAAATGTTTCTAGGAAACTGAACTTTGACACAACCTCAGAGGCCAGTGATGAAAGTTAAAAACCTTAGATAGAGATCCGAACCTTTGCCTAAGTGTTAGGAATTTTTCCAGATGAATCACTTTGGAGTGATTGTGACTGAACTCCAAACTTTTCATTTAAATTAAATTCCCTAAAACTGAATAGAAAGAAACAAAATAGATCCCAAGGACTATTATATTGTCTCATAAATGTAAGATGAGCTGGTCATTGTAATATGATGTTGCACTTCAAACATGCATCTCATGTCTATCTCATCTCATCTGAATACAAGGTAGAGAAACAGACAATGATTTGATGAGTGTCATTTGATAATCTACTTGTATTCTGGAAGATTCCTTGCCATATTACATAGACTAGGTAGATTCCTTTTGACTCTAGCTTACCAATTCATTAGGAATCCCTCAAAGTCCATTTAAATTCTGAAATGCTTGTGCTTCTATTTAGCTTTTTTTTTGTGTCAGTCTCCCTCACAGATGATGAGGAGGCAGGTCTGCAGGTGAATTGTATTTTGACTCAATGCTACAAAGGTGCTTGAGCAGGTAGGTTCCTCCCTTAAGACTTGCTTGACTTCTTCCTCCATACTTCAAGGAATATTCCTGGAAAATGACTGATTTTTAGCAGAGTAAAAGGGAAAAGAAACTATTAGACTCCCTTTTCTAAAGAATCATTATTTTTCAATTTAATTTTTTAAACTAAATTTTATTTTTTTCCAATTACAAGCTATGGTAGTTTTTGAACATTCATCCATTTGCAATTTAATCAATTCCATATTTTTCTTTTCTTTTTTTAAAAGAGGATATCTCAAAGTTGCTTTAATTTGCATTTCTCTAATCAATAGTATTTAAAGCATACTTTCATACCATATATAGTTTTAAAAATGTAAATATTTTATTTATTTGTTTTTTCAACTACATGCAATGATAGTTTTCACCAATCTTTTTTTTACAAAGTTTGGAGTTTTACATTTTTCTCCCTCCCTCCCTCCCTTGTCTCCCCCTCCCTTGACTCCCTTGTCTCTCCCTCCCCTGACAGAAAGCTATCTAATATAGACTCTCTCTATATAAAAATGCTAAATATAGATTCCTATTAATCATATTGTGAAAGAAGAATAAAATCTAAGGAATCATTATTAACCATACCTAACAAAGATATATGCTTGTCATTAACAGGTAAATCCTGATTGATGTCAGTGACAGAAGTATTGGTCCCTTGGTCCAAAAGACAGTTCGTGATTTTCTAAAAAAAAGGAAAAATGTAGAATCTGAATGATACTATCATTCCTTAGCCTTGAAAGCAGTCACTAATGTTAGTGTTAATACTAATGTTGGTATTTTAGGGGGACTTTGCAACAGTCTCTGTGATCTTGGACAAATCATTTAAACTCACTGGGCCTCAGTTTCCTCAATGGTAAAATAATGATGTTAGAATAGATGGTTTTCAAGAACTTTTATAGCTTTAAATCTATAATCCTATGATAGTACATGAAGCAATGTTTTTCTTTACAACTTTCTTTACAAGAAAATTGCATCACTGTATGTGCTTTCAGCAATGTCAGATTATTTTCTTTGCCTGATGAATAGATAATAACCTTCCAATCTTATCACAAACACAACAGTAGCATTTCATCAAGTTGTTTATATTTATAAAATTGTTATTATTAATATTTATAATATTTTTGGTAATATTTATGATGTTATTATAATTGTTCTCATGATCCTACTCACTATACTCTGCATTAAGTCATGCAAATCATCCCAGGTTTTTCTGAAATCATCCCCTTCGTCATTTTTTTAATCATTATTTAAATATTTTATTTATTTATTTTTCCAACTACATACAATGATAGTTTTCAACAATCATTTTTTGTAAGTTTTTGAGCTTTACAAATTCCTCCCTCCTGCCCTTCTTTCCTCTCTTCCCTGTCAGAAACAATCTAAAATAGCCTATACAGGTATAACCATGCTAAATATAGATTCATATTAATCATACTGTGAAAGAAGAAGCAAATCCAAATGGAAGAAAGGGAAAAATGATATAATATATAAGACAACTCTTAAAAATTGAAGATAATAAGCTTTGGTCTTCACAGTTCCTTCTCAGGATATGGATGGTATTTTCAATCACAAGTCTTTTAGAATTGTCTTTGATTATTATACTGCTGAAATACCCATCATCATTTCTTTTGGCACAATAGTATTGCATCACTTTCATATATCATAATTTGTTCAACAGTTTCCCAATTGATGGGCATCCCCTCAGTATCTAATTCTTTTCCATCATGAAAAGAACTGCTATTTTTGTACATATAGATCCTTTCCTTATTTCTTTGATCTCTCTGGGGGCTATAGACCAATATGGGTCAGAAAGTATGCAATTAGTTTTTTGACCATAGTTCCCAATTGTTTTTCCTGACTGAATCATTTCTGACACACAGTTAATTAAAGTGTGAACACAGTTCACAGTTTACACACAATTAATTAAAGTATCTGTTTTTTCTTCAGCATTTATCATTTTCCTTTCTTTGATCAACTTTGCCAATCTGATTATTAAGTTGGTTATCAGACTTGAATAACTAAAGTTTTAAAAAATGTTGAACAGTTGCACTTGGCAAAATATGTGTATATATATATATATATATATATATGTATATATGTATGTGTGTGTGTGTATACATATATAGCCTCTGGATCCTCATTGTCCTATCTTTTAATCAGGAACCAGAGGCTATTTCAGAATTAGGGCTGGTTGTCTTTTGTTTTCACTCCTTATCACTAAACTTAAACTATAAACTTCTGAAGCACAGATACTATTCAATCTCTAGAAAAATCTAGATTTTTTTTCTGTGTAGTATACATCATCAGTGCTCATAGCAACTAATATCTTGGGGTTGATAGATCTGTTTGATTGATCCAAGGCTGTCTACTTTAGCTTCCTGAAACTCCCTTAACTCCCATGTCTATGTGTACATAAGTTAGGGCAGCTGGGTGGCATAGTAGATAGATACACTACTGGGCTTGGAGTTAGTAAAACTTGAGTAAAATCTGACTTCAGACTCTTACTAGCTGTATGACACTGACCTAGTCATTTGACCTTATTTGCCTCAGTTTCCTCACCATAAAATGATCTGGAGAAGGAAATAGCAAAGCATTTCAGCATCTTTGCCAAGAAAATCCCAAATGTGGTCATGATGAATTGAAATGACTGAACAACAAGCTTTTTAGGGTCAGTATACTTTATCCAGTAGAACAAGCTAGTTTAGCTCCTTATGGGAAGCTTGATTACCTCTTAGGAAAAAGTTTTTTTATTATATTATTTTTAATCTATTTATGTTTTGAATATTTAGATTTTATTATTTTTATTATCACCACTCTTGATGTTCATGTTGCTTTCCTTCATCTCAATCTCCCTTTGATTGCTTCTGGTAGAGATGCTTTCCAAGTCACTCTGTACGCTCAGTCTAATTTTCAGGATTGTTGTTCATAGCTGTATAGGGTAGGGCATGGTTGAGAAGGTGAATTTATTATGAGCTGATTTTTGGTACAGCTAGTTTAGACATGAATATATCATGTACTCTTTGCATGTAAATCCATGCTTAGCATTGGGACATACTCTTGAAGACATACCTGTTTAACTTGCTGTTTAAAAGATAGGACAATGAGGATCCAGAGCTGGCTATTTCAGTAATAGGGCTGGTTGTATTTTGTTTTCATTCCTTATCACTAGAGCTATTTCAAGCTCTTAGAAGACTGAGAAGCAGCAAATTGTAGTCCACTGGGAGGGAAGGTAAGATTTGTCAAGGGAATCCTGCTATCCTTTAAAAAATGATAAGGCTACTGAGGATAGAATACTGAGGGGTAGTGAGTGTAGATGAATGAAGTGAGTGAAGGTTAAAAAAAAAAACAAACAAATCAGGTAAAGCCCTATTTAAAATTGCACAAGACTGTCTCATTTTGGTTTTGGTTAGTACTCAAATATGACAGTGAATTACAGGGAACTGCCCAAAATTCTTTGTTGTAACAACTGTTGATTGCATAAATGCTGCTTGTTATATATTTTTTTCATAGTGAAGTTGGGGAAAGGAAAAGAAGAAAGAACTTGTATATTTTTTGTCACAACAGGATTTGTCTTGTTATGGTATTAGCCCTTTTGATTGAGAGATATGAATGTGTTACCAAGGTAGGGAGTATTAGATTGCAGAGAGGCACATTTTGGCTTAATGTAAGAAAATATTTTTGAACAATAAGAGCTGTTCATTAGATTGTCCATAAAGAGAATAGTTTCCATCCTACAGAAAGTCTTTGTGTGGAAGTAGAAGAGGATCAATTTTTAGATGATTTTTGGATCCTTTCCAACTCTGAGATTCTAGGAACCTCTTTTTTCTTGGGATAGGAGGATGAAACATTGAGATAGTTTAAGTTCAGCCCTACCTTGATTTCATTTGTAAAATGTTTAACAGTGCCCGGCAGGGCAGCACTTCAATGCTTGTTTCTTTCCAATGAAGGTGAGGAATGGATTAAATGAGCTGTAGTTATACAGAGGGGAAATACTCAAAATCAGGTATTATCTATGCATTTACTAGTAAGAAGTAGAAAGCAATTCTCATAAGAATTTATGGTTTCCCTCAAGATTTTATTTAATTAATAGAGATTTTTAAGTTAAATTCCATTATATAAGCTATATGAATGAGAACTCAAGGGAAAAAATGAGTGTGAAAGCTGAAACAAAAATTCCCAAGAAATTGCAAATGATTTTATAGGTCTCTCTCTAACTCTCATTATTTACTGCTCAGTGATTAATTAATCCCATCCTTAATATATTGATTTTAACATAGTATACTCCTTATGGCTCTAGTTTTTTGGTGCTTTTAAAAAACTTATTTACTGTGTGTATGATACTTTTGATGCTATTGTTAAGTACTTGGTTGAATTCAAGGATATATATATATATATATATATATATATATATTATGTTTAATTTTTCTTAATTGCTGGTATTTTAACTTAGGTATATACCTATACAGATGTGTGTTTGTGTGTGTGTATATATAAACATATATGTATATACATGTCTGTCTAGCTATCTACTTCGTATCCTTTGACAATCAATCATTGTTCAATGATTTTTATTCTTTTAATCTTATAATTTTGGAACAGTTCTTAATATTGTTTTCATAAAATCAGACAAACAAACAATTCAACCCAAAGTTTTTTCCTTCTGTTATAAACTTTCTTTCCACTTTGCTCCCCTGTCCTCCTTCTGTCCTTACACACAATATTCCATCCATCTCTCTTTCTTGTGTTTGATGTATCCCCCAGGCTGGAGATGTGTTGCTTCTTCATAGCAGGCAAAACTTCTCAGTGTTGCTAGAACCAAATTGAAATGTAACTGGAGAGTATTTAAGAAAACAAATAAATAAGAAAACACAACATGATATTAATATGTGGTTTTTCTAAATCAGCAGATAGGTTTTGAGTTTGACACCACTGTCTAATTCTCTGATTTGACAGATGAAGAAACCAAGACACAGAGCAGTGAAGGGACTTTCCCAGGGCCACAAGGATACTGTTTAAGAAGGGATTTTAGGAACTTAAATACTGTACAAATTTTAATAATTTAAATTGTACTTGTGACCAAAATAAAAAAGTGTAAACAAAACCAAAAAACCTTACAATGATAATGATGATAGCTAGTGTTTCTGTAGTGCTTTAAGATTTGCAAAGCTATTTACAAATATTCTTGTATTTTATCTTTACTATCCTGAAAGGTTGGTGCTATTATTAATCTTCATTTTGCAGATTTAGAAACTAAAGCAAATAGCGTTGAAGTGACTTGCCCAAGATTGCCCAATTAGTAATCATCTGAGGTCAGATTTGACCTTAGTTCTTCTTGACTCCAGACCCAATACTCTCTCACCTAGCTGACCAACAAGAATTACTATTGGACTTTTCGAGGCCTTTAGCTTCAATATCTAAAGAGTTAACTTGCATTCTAAAGAGAATTTGTCTCAGTTTCATTCCTGGTGAATGTTCTCTGCAATTTGTGACTCCTAGAAACTTTTTTTTTATAAGGGCCAAGACTTTAAGCTGTTGGTTGAAGAAACCCTTGATATGCAGGATTCCTGGTCATCTCATTTAATCATTATAACAGGCGTACCTTACCCAAAAGTGGATTAGTTTAGGAATTCTTTGATATCTTTGCACAGGGTCCAATTGTTCCCCTTTGTCTTTCAGGTCAGAGTCATTGATGGTTTCCATGAGTAAACTCAGTGTAGATAGGGATGTGGTACATCTAGGGAACAAGAAATGAAGTAGGGGAGGGTTAGATCAGGGAGGGTCTTTTTGGAGGTTGCTAGTCATTGATATGGAATAGTTTTGGTATTTTACAGGTTTTGCAATATGTGAAAAGGGCAATGAAGAAGTCTATAAATGGGCACTTTTCCATACTTTTCCATGCATAACCTCAGAGTAGGCAAAAAGCACTGGGTTATGGAGACCAGGCTCCTTGGCTGTCCATACCTCTTTATAGTGACCTGGAACCCAGATAACAAGGTTGCTTTACTATTCTGATGTGATAACCTAATCTAGCTTGCTAATAATATGGCATCTAGGTAGCCCAGTAGATAGAATATTAGGCCTAAAGTCAAGAAGATTCATCTTCCTTAGTTCAAATATGACCTTAGAAACCTACTATCTGTGTGACCCTGGGTAAGTTACATAGTTGTTTCAGTTTCCTCCTCTGTATAATGAGCTGGAGAAGGAAATGGCAAAAATATTCCAGTATCTTTGTCAAGAATGGGGTCATGGAGAGTTGACATGATAGAAATGTCAGAACAATAATAACCAGTTTTTTCAAATTTATTTTTATTAAAGATATTATTTGTTTTACCATTTCCCCCCCCAATCTTACTTCCCCCCCATGGAAAGCACTCTGTCAATCTTTACTTTGTTTCCATGTTGTACCTTGATCCAAATTGGGTGTGATGAGAGAGCAATCATATCCTTAAAGAGGAGACAAGAAGCTAAAAGGTAACAAGATCAGACAATAAGATATCTGTTTTTTTCTAAATTAAAGGGAATAGTCCTTGAACTTTGTTCAAACTCCACAGCTCCTTATCTGGATACAGATGGTACTCTCCTTTGCAGACAGCCCAAAATTGCTCCTGATTGTTGCATTGATGGAATGAGCAAGTCCTTCAAGTTTGATCATCACTCCCATGTTGCTGTTAGGTTGTACAGTGTTTTTCTGGTTCTGCTCATCTCACTTACCAACAGTCCATGCAAATCCCTCCAGGCTTCCTTAAAATCCCATCCCTCCTGGTTTCTAATAGAACAATAGTGTTCCATGACATACATATGCCACAGTTTGCTAAGCCATTCCCCAATTGAAGGACATTTACTTGATTCCAATTCTTTGCCACCATGAACAGGGCTGCTATAAATATTTTTTGTACAAGTGATGTTTTTACCCTTTTTCATCATCTCTTCAGGGTATAGACCCAGTAGTCAAAGGGTATGCACATTTTTGTTGCCCTTTGGGCTTAGTTCCAAATAGCTCTCCAGTAGGGTTGGATGAGTTCACAGCTCCACCAACAGTGTAATAGTGTCGCAGATTTTCCCCTTGCAACAATGATCATTTTCCTTTCTGGTCATATTGGTCAATCAGAGGTGTGAGGTGGTACCTCAGAGTAGCTTTAATTTGTATTTCTCTAATAATTAATGATTTAGAGTAATTTTTCATATGGCTATGGATTGCTTTGATCTCCTCATCTGTAAATTGCCTTTGCATATCCTTTGACTATTTGTCAATTGGGGAATGGCTTTTTGTATTAAAAACATGACTCAGTTCTCTGTATATTTTAAAAATGAGTCCTTTGTCAGAATCATTAGTTGTAAAGATGGTTTCCCAATTTACTACATTTCTTTTTATCTTGGTTACAGTGGTTTTATGTGTGCAAAAGCTTTTTAATTTAATGTAATAGAAATCATCTAATTGGTTTTTGGTGATGTTCTCCACCTCTTCCTTAGTCATAAACTGCTCCCCTTTCCATAGATCTGACAGGTAAACTAGTCCTTGATCTTCTAATTTGCTTATAGTATTGTTTTTTTATGTCTGTCCTGTAACCATTTGGATTTTATCTTGGTAAAGGGTGTTAGGTGTTGGTCTAATGTAAGTTTCTTTCATACTAACTTCCAATTATCCCAGCAATTTTTATCAAAGAGGGAGTTTTTATCCCAATAGCTGGACTCTCTGGGCTTATCAAACAGCAGATTACCATAATCATCTCCTGCTTTTACACCTAGTCTATTCCACTGGGCCACCACTCTATTTCTTAGCCAATACCAAACAGTTTTTATGATTGATGCTTTATAATATAATTTCAGATCAGGTAGGGCTAAGCCCCCTTCTTTTGCACTTTTTTTCATTAAGCTCCTAGAAATTCTTGACTTTTTATTTCTCCATATGAATTTACTTAGAATTTTTTCTAACTCATTAAAGTAATTTTTTGGAATTTTGATTGGTAGGGCACTAAATAGGTAGTTTAGTTTTGGTAGAATTGTCATTTTTATTATATTAGCTCTCCCTATCCATGAGCAGTTGATATTTGCCCAGTTATTTAAATCTGATTTAATTTGTGTGAGAAGTGTTTTATAATTATTTTCAAAAAGTTTCTGAGTCTGTCTTGGAAAATAGACTCCCAAATATTTTATATTGTCTGAGGTTACTTTGAATGGGATTTCTCTTTCTAGCTCTTCCTGCTGTATCTTGCCAGACATATATAGAAAAGATGAGGGTTTATTTTATAACCTGCAACTTTGCTAAAATTGCTAATTGTTTCCAGTAGTTTTTTTGGATGATTTCTTGGGATTCTCTAGGTAGACCATCATGTCATCTGCAAAGAGTGAGAGTTTTGTCTCTTCCTTCCCAATTCTAATTCCTTCAATTTCTTTTTCTTGTCTAATTGCTGAAGCTAACATTTCTAATACAATATTGAATAATAGTGGTGATAATGGGCACCCTTGTTTAACCCCTGATCTTATTTGGAATGCCTCTAGCCTCTCCCCATTGAATATAATGCTTGTTGGTGGTTTCAGATAGATACTGCTAATTATTCTAAGGAACAGTCCATTTATTCCTACACTCTCTAGTGTTTTTAGTAGGAATGGATGCTGTATTTTGTCAAAAGCTTTTTCAGCATCTATTGATATGATCATATAATTTCTGATAGGTTTGTTGTTGATATAATTGAGTATACTAACAGTTTTCCTAATATTGAACCAACCCTGCATTCCTGGAATAAATCCTCTTGATCATAATGTATTATCCTAGTGATAACTTCTTGTTATCATTTTACTAAGATTTTATTTAAGATTTTTGCATCTATATTCATCAGGGAGATAGGTCTATAATTTTCTTTCTCTATTTTAACTCTTCCTGGTTTAGGTAACAGAACCATATTGGTTTCATAGAAAGAGTTAGGCAGAATTCCATCTTTCCCTATTTTTCCAAAGAGTTTATATAGAATTGGAACCAATTGTTCCTTAAATGTTTGGTAGAATTCGGTTGTGAATCCATTAGGCCCTGGAGATTTTTTCTTAGGGAGTTCAAAGATGGCTTGTTGAATTTTTTTTTCTGAGATAGGGTTGTTTAGGTATTTAATCTCTTCTACATTTAACCTGGGCAACTTATATTTTTGTAAATATTCATCCATTTCACATAGATTATCAAATTTATTGGCATAGAGTTGGGAAAAATAATTTCAAATTATTACTTTAATTTCCTCCTAATTGGTGGCGAGTTCACCTTTTTCATTTATGATACTAGCAATTTTGTTTTCTTTTTTTAAATCAAATTGATCAGAGGTTTATCAATTTTATTGGTTTTTTCATAATACCAACTTTTAGTTTTATTTATTAATGCAATAGTTGTTTTGTTTTCAATTTTATTAATTTTTCCTTTAATTTTTAGAATTTATAATTTGGTATTTAATTGGGGATTTTTGATTTGTTCTTTCTCTAATTTTTTTTAGTTGCATGTTTAGTTCATTGATTTCCTCTTTCTCCAATTTATTCATGTAAGCATTTAAAGCTATAATATATCCCCTGAGAGTTAATTTGAATGAATCCCATAGGTTTTGGTTTGTTGTTTCATTATTATCATTATCTAGGATAAAATGGTTATTTCTTTCTATAATTTGTTTTTTCGTCCACTCATTTTTTAAAATGAGGTTATTCAGTTTTCAATTTGTTATGGGTCTGTATCTCCTTGGCCCAATATTGCATATGACTTTTATTGCATTGTGATCTGGGAAAGATTCACTATTCACTATTTCTATTCACTATTCAGTATTCACTATTTCTGCCTTTCTGCAGTTGATCATTAGGTTTTTATGTCCTAGTACATGGTCAATTTTTGTTTAAGTTCCATGTACTGAAGAGAAAAAGGTATATTCCTCTCTATCCCCATTAAGTTTCCTCCATAAGTCTACCATATCTAGTTTTTCTAACAATGTATTTACCTCCTTAACTTCTTTCTTGTTTGTTTTATGATTCGATTTATCTAGATCTGAGAGAGGGAGGTTGAGGTCTCCCATTAGTAGAGTTTTGCTGTCTATGTCTTCCTGTAGTTCTTTCAGCTACTCCTCTAAGAGTTTGGATGCTATCCCACTGGGTGCATATATATTCAGTATTGAAATAACTTTATTGTCTATGGTACCTTTTAGGAGAATAGTTTCCTTCCTTATCTCTTTTAACACTATCTATTTTTGCTGCTGCTTTGTTTGAGATAAGGATTGCTACCCCTGCTTTTTTTACTTCAGCTGAAGCTGGGGAAAGATCAGGAGATTTTATAACTGTGCCTTTCTTCTCTCCACCATCTTGGCCTCAAGTCCTAACCAGTTTTTTAATACCTGGTCTCTTCCTTAAAGAGAAATTGGAATCCAACTCTTTCTGATTACAAGTCTAGTCCCCTATCCACTACACCATGATCCTTATTAATTGAATGAGCCTCAATTTCCTTTACTATAAAAATGAACACTAATACCTGTGATACCTTCCCTCCTCTGCCTTCCCCCCCATAGTATGGTTATGAGGCTTATTTGAGATGATAAAGCATTTAACAAACTTTAAAGTGTTATGCCAATAAAATTTAGCTCTTATAAATTTTGATTTCTTCTTGTTAGATCACAATAAATGTTTAGGCTTATTGAATTAACAGTGGTGTCTCTTACCTCATGCCTAGAGCTGGCTTCCTTCTTTGTTTTGCCACAAAGACTAAAGTGTTGGATTTTATATTTCACTCTTTTATATTTTAACTTTATTAGAGTTAGCTGATCATTCTAATTCATTGTCAGCATCTTTTAATGGTTTCTGATGGTCATTAGATGTATTAGCTCACCCTTAGCATTTAATAAGCTTGTCTTTTTCACTCTTGTTTCAGAATAACCTCTCCTTCTGTTCTCCTAAAGGCAAATATGCAGATAGAATGATGAGAAAACAGTTTCCACTTGTCATTGGGAGTTGTTATCAAGGAAAAAGGAGGTAAAAAATTTTCTCTTTCCAAAGAGAATTTTGAGAATAGATTTGACTTAATATATTAGGCACCTGGGTGGCAAGGTGAGCAGGGCTCTGGATTTGGAGTGAGGAAGACAACCCACTGATCATCTCCCGAAAGAAATCTTATTTATTTATTTATTGATTGATTTTTGCAAGGCAATAGGATAAAATGATTTGCCCAAGGTCATACAGCTAAATAATTATTAAGTGTCTGAGATGGAATCTGAACTCATGTCCTCCTGACTCCAAGGGCCAGTGCTCTAGCCACTATACCACCTAACTGCCCTTCCTGAAAGAAATCTTAAAAGGAAAAGTCCCAGTAATCCCATAGCCATAACCCAGACCTTCCACATCAAAGAAAAACAAGTATCCAACTAATATCCAGAAAGGAGTTTACATACTGAGAAACTTTAGCTAGGATCATACAACATGAGGCAACTTCTACCAAAAAAAAAAAAAAAACAAACCAAAAAACAAACCCAAAAACAAATGAGAAGGGAGATGTAGCAGTACTCTTATTTCCAAAACCAGAAAAATATGTAGCCTTGTAGCACAATTTTATTTGCTCTTAAAAACTGAGTGGGGGGGGCAGTTAGGTATTACAGTGGATAGAGCACCAGCCCTGGAGTCAGGAGGATTTGAGTTGAAATCCGATCTCAGACACTTAATAATTGTCTAACTGTGTGGCCTTGGGCAAGTCATTCAAAACCCCTTTGCCTCAAATAAAAAAACTTAAAAAACAGAAAAACCTTGGGGAAAAAATGAGAGAGAATTTTCTCTCTCTCTCTTTCTTTCTTCCTTCCTTCCTTCCTTCCTTCCTTCCTTCCTTCCTTCCTTCCTTCCTTCCTTCCTTCCTTCCTTCCTTCCTTCCTTCCTTCCTTTCTTTCTTTCTTTCTTTCTTTCTTTCTTTCTTTCTTTCTTTCTTTCTTTCTTTCTTTCTTTCTTTCTTTCTTTCTTTCTTTCTTTCTCTTTCTGGTTTTTGCAAGGCAATGGGGTTAAGTGGCTTGCCCAAGGTCACACAGCTAGGTAATTGTCTGAGGCTGGATTTGAACTTAGGTCCTGCTGACTCTAGGGCCAGTGCTGTATCCACTGCACCACCTAGCTGCCCCAGGGAGAGAATTTTAAGCATTTTTGAAGAAAAAATCAGATCCAAGTAGAAATTTTAAAATGCAAATACAAGAATAAAAAAACCTAAAAAAGGTAAATTTGTTTGAACAGTTGAAAGATGTACAATAGTGTTGTGTCTTTATAGGGTATGGAGGGAGTTAAATAAAATAAAGAGAGGACAGAGGTTTCAAGAGAAGAGAGAGCAAAAACATATAGAAAAGAAAAATAAGGAGTGAAAATTGATATTTCTCATGATTATGAGATGTGACAGGAAAAGTGTACAAATATGAAGGAAAGGATATAGGGAGGGGACATCAGATGAGCTGCATGCTTATCTGAATTGGATAAAGGAGTTTGACCACCCACACATCTTAGTGTAGAAATACATCAGATTCAACAGGGAAACTGATGGAAATACAGAAAGGGAAGTTTAAGAGGGAAAATAATATGGGGAAGAAGAGTTAGAAGCAAAAGAAACTTCCAGATCCTGAAAAGAGAATTAAAAGAAAAAAAGTTAAGAACTGGAATCTAAGGAGGGAGGATAGAATGGCTGAACAAATTGTGCAGTATGAATATATTGGAATGCTATTATATCATAATGAGTGAGGATAGAGATGATTTCAAGGAATCCTGGATTCTATGACCTGATGTAAAGTGAGCAGAACCAGAACAATTTATATTGTGATAAAATTATAATGAGAAACAGCTATGAAGGGCTTAATTTATCAATGCAACAATTGACTAGGATTTCAGAAAATCTACCATGAGGCATATTCCACACTTCCTAATGTTATGGTTCATACTTGAAATATTAGGGTTTAGTTTTGAATGTCTGTGAAAGAATTCAGAGAAGTCTGTCTCCTAGAAAAGTTGGCATTTTAGTTGGTACTGTGATAACTTTGTGGGGCTTAAAGATGGGAGGTATTTTAGCAAAGAGGGATCTGACATATTCTCATTTATATAAGGAGAGAAGAAGAGAGAAAAAATGATCTCCAATAAATAATTAAGTCTGTTTAAGTGGATTTGAATGTCAGAAAATTGTGCCACAGTTAGAATTTATAATAATTAAGCTATAAATGCATTTGGTAAGGAACGATTTTGTTTATCAGAGAAACCCTCAGTTGTTGATAATAAATGATTAAATATCTAGGCAGATAAGACCTCAATCCTCGTGTAAAAGATAAAAGGACAAGAATGATAATAGGAAATCAGAAGACAAAAAGACCTTGGGCAAAAGCAGAGGTAGGGATTGCAAAGCCAGTAATTAAATCATAGTTAGAATTCCCAGTTCTAGTAAGGACTCAGGAAGGATTCTTAGAGCAGATCTGAATGGGTGTTGGGGAGGGGTTTCATTAATTGGTACCTTCCGTCATAATCTCCCTATAGAGACATGGGAAGAAGGGCTTCATGGGAAGAAGGGCTGAAGTTTCATCTTTTATAACTTCTTCAACTTGACAAAACAATGAAGGTGGGGAAAGAAAAGCAGTTCAAGCTGGATCTCTGGGGAGGGATCTGAATTGGAAACCCACAGAGTCCAAGGAAATGGTAAAAATTTGCTGATATCCATCACAAGCGATCATCTAGAAACAGAATGCTTGGAGTCTGGAAGAAACAAACTTAACCAAGAGGTTAAAGAGGCAGAGACCAAAGAGAAGACACATTAATGTACAAGTAGAATGAGCCCATTGGGTCCTTCATGCAAAATGCAAAAGGTGGCTCCTTGAGGGGCCATGACTTACCTTCTCAGGATAGACCAGGCAGGAGAAGACCTTGAAAGCCTTAGGGGACCAGGGTTTTGGACCAGTAAAGAAGAGTCATATTCAGCTATAAAGCAAGGAATTTCATTAGGATTAAACTATCTCTAGAGATCTGTCCAAAGAAAATGGGGATCTGATAGGGTTGATGCACCTAAGCTAAATGAAAAAGGACGTTCCTAGTCCTAAAAAGAATATTAATAGGGGGCAGCTAGGTTGGTACAGTAGCTAGAGCACTGACCTTGGAGTCAGGAGGACCCGAGTTCAAATCTGGCCTGAGACACTTAATAATTACCTAGTCACTTAACCCCATTGCCTTGCAAAAACAAAGAAAAGAAAGTATTAATAAGAAGGCCTTTGGCTAGTAAGAGGAAGGCAGAGAGTGAAACAAACAGCAATGTGAAGAGAGAAAATACATGGGTGGAAGAAAGAATAGAAGTAACCAACTGGGTTTCAGAGAGGGGAAATCATCACTCTCTTTCATAAGGCTTTTTTTTCAGACCAGTGGTTCACTGGTGGAAATACCAGTTCAACTGGGGTGACCTTGAGTGTGACAGCCATGAGAGTGGCCAAAATGACATATAACAAAAGTATAAAGAATACCAAATACGTGGAAGTATATAAAAAATGAGAACTTCATGATTCTGGTAAAATTTAGAGTTAGTTGGTAGTTGAGTCAATGTGCCCAACATATATCCTTGTGGCTGTTGCCTCATTTGGAGGTGAGATTCCATTAACTCATCAACAATATAAGAATATAGATCCTAGTACAAAAATGAGTTCATTAAAGTTGTTATACTAATTTGAATTTGTATAATCATTTTAGAAGAGTGCATTACAAGTAAAATATTTATACTTTTTTTACCCCTTGTTTAAAATAATTTGAAATCCTTAGCAGAAAGTGAATCTCCTTTTAAGACAATTTTAAGATAGACCACAGGCTAGCCTTCTTCTGAAATAACTAGTTGAGCTAATATTCCTTAAAACAGAAACTGAAATTGTTATGATAGAAAACCATATCATGAAGTCACAAGATCGTTATCATTTTATTTAATCCCCCCCCCCCCAGCATTGTGAGAAATCAAAAGATCTCGGTGATCAGAGCAAAATATAACTTACTTTTGTGTCTTTTAGATTTTAGTTAACTGTGGGTCAAAATGGCTTAACTTTCATCCTTGACCTAATAATGTCTTTATACTGACATGTGATAATAATTATAGTAATTTATCATAAAGACCTGGAACATGTAGTAGAAGTTCCCTTAGTTATTGGATGACAGCTTCTAGGCAAAATTATATAGATGATCAAATATATTGAGCCAGACTTAAGGTCTTCCAGGTGAGACATTGAAAATGCCATATTGGGGAAGTCAAGTCAGGAGAAACCCACCTTGGAGCTTGCTGAATAGTTATTTTCCTGACCTTCCCTATGGGAATACTACCTGCAGTTTGTATGTCAAAAAACCCTAAAGGGTTGCTGGAATCATTGATCATCAACCCAAATAACATTCTTTGACAACCATATCTGGAGCCAAACTCAGAAAGAAGACTGATTTTCAGTCTCATAAGGTCTTTAAATAGCAGATTCTAATATTCAAAACATCAAGCGAGTTAAGCATATTAAGATTGTAAATTGGTTATAATCTCTCAGTGGTAATAGCAATAGATTATCATAGGCAAAACACAGCTCATTTTATTACTGTTGTACTGCTTCAAAGTGCTTTATAAGAAATAACAAAATATTGGGAAGTATCAATACAATAATTCTAAACTACACATAGAAAAAAGATTCTATAAAACATTTTCTATAGTAAAATATTCAGTTATCAACCATGTTCAAATTGAGTCTTTTTAAACAGTGAGAACATCTTAGGTGACTCTTATTTCTACAGGTATTCTAATTTCAGATGAAACAAATATAAGATAAACCAGATTTCCACACATGAATTATTTTTCACTAAATATAATTAATATACAGAAACATATATAAGAACACAAGCAAAAAACACAAAAAGTTTTCTTAACCTTAATTCCATAAGTTGATGGATTTCCCATTTTTGTTTCACAAACTTGTATACTTTTTCTAACTCCATTATTAATTGATGTAGTATTGCAATGACAAACCTCCATTTTTTTTTAGGGTAGAGGTGGTGGAACAAACTTCTAATAGAATGAATAACTTTCAAGCATTCTTGTCACTATGGTAAATTGGGTATACTAATGCACTATTGGTGGGACTATGAATTCATCCAACCATTCTTGAAATAGCAATTTTGGTAGAAAAAGCACTAAATTCTATGTATCACTACTTAAATATGACCCAAGGTTAAGTACATAAAAAATCTGTGTAATACTTTTTGTTAGTGAAAAACTTGAGTAAAGATTGTCTTTAAATTAGGAGATAACTGAACAAATTATGGCAGCTGAATGTTAGGTGATATTATTGCACTCTAAAAATGTTGAATTATATATGAATTGATACAAAGTCAAATAAGTAAAAAGGAAAATGTATGCAATGGTCATAATAATCTATAGTTAAACAACACTGAATGAGATCAGAACTCTGATCTATGAAATAAACATTACTTAATGTTGAAACATACTTCTTTCCTCTTGCCTCAAAGATGACAGTAATAGTTAGGGAGGAGGCTGTGTTGTTATACTGAATGCACTGGACATTTTGTCCTAATGAATGGATAGTGGATATTCTCATATTATATAAAAACACACTGTCGTAGATATTGTCAGCCATGGCCAATAGGTTGTTTTGTTTTGCTTTCATACATTTGCTTCCAATATTTTGTTGTAAGGGGGGATTTTTTTTTTTTGAGATTGGCTCACTGGGAAATGACAAAGTAAACAGTAATGCCAACAAAATGTGTCTTAAAATATATGAGTCATATTGTCTAGATGATAATATATAGGTGGAAGAATAGGTTATTTAATTAGTTCATAAATATCTTGGAAAAGAACTTCAGGTGGGCAATTTTGCTGTATTATTTCTTGAAAAATTTACTGACCATGGGTAAGTCACTTAACCCTATTGCCTTACAAAAACAAAAAATAATAATAAAAAAGATCTTGCAATAGAGAAGGTTTATTAGTCTGACCTCTTTACATTAACCATTAAATTAAGTTACAGCACTTTCATAGGCATGCTCACACACACACAGGCACACACACCACACACACACACACACACACACACAGACACACAGAGATTTTAGAGAGGGTTTTTAACCCTTACCAAAGTAGCTTACAGAATGAACAAAGCATGTTCAAGTTACTTTCCTAAAATAAACTTCTTCTCTGGCTGTAAGTAAAACAAACAAACAAACAAACAAACCAGTCAAGTCAGTATAGGCAACTCTCCTGAGAGACTGCTAGAAGAAAAGGAAGCTCAAGAGAAGAAATTTTAATTTAAGAAGAACTTAAAAATTACAATTTAGGCTTTTTCCTTCCAAGGTGGCTTGATCAACTCCTTAGCCATGTGTCTTCTGGGAAAGCCTAATTCTACCATTTTCTAATTTTAAAAGAAAAAAGAAAGAAGGAAACAAGAAAGCACCTTGCAGGGGAGGGAAGTTGGAGGAGTTGGGTCAATCAACCAAAACATGGAGTAAAAGATAGAAGCATTCTAGCAGTGCTGAAAAAAATCTTATGCCAGCTTAGGTTTGCTAATTACATTCCATATTTCTCCATGTATAAGACACACCTTAATTTTGGGGCACAAAATTTGAAAAAATGTATTTCATAAAATTATTGAACTCAAGTTGTATTCATCATGACATTCAAGGACCTTCTGCTCATAGCTTTTAGACATCTTTTGGGCAAGTCTACTATATGGATACATACTTTGTCCATTTTGTTTCATGAACCTGAAGCATTAATTGTGTCCTTTGAAATCAGTCACTTCTTTTTCATCAACAATTCTGGCCTCCTACTGAGCCATCTTTTTGGACACAGGAATTCCACTTGCCCTTTGCTCTTCAATCCATCTCTTCAATTTCTTCTCTAACTCAGGCCATTTGGCTGACTTAGCTCTCATGACCTTCTTCTGTCGTGTCATTTTACAGGTGATGAGAAGACAAAAAGACCTTGGGTAATAGGGACTGCAGAGCCAGTAATTTAAGTCATAGCTAGAACTGACAGTTCTCATAAGGACTCAGGAAGGACACTTTAGAGTAGATCTAAATGTTGGAGAGTAGGCTCATTATTTTGGGACCCCCTCGCCCAACACTAACAGTGAAGTGGTGGACTCAAAGTTCAGAAAGAGAAAGAGACCTACATTTTGGAACATGACCATTGTATGGACTCATTTTGCTAGGTTTTACTTATTTGTTAAGTTTTTTTTTTCAATTAAGTTTTTTTAGTTAGGGAGTTTCAGAGGAAGGGGGAATTAACAAAAGTAATATAAAAAAGAGGACTATCGAAACTTCTAAAAATAAACAAAAGAGAACAAAAAAGAAGTTCAGAAAAATGCATAGGTAAGCAGGATAATTTTGAAAATAATGTATGGAATTTGTTAGATACTTAAAATGAGCAAAATGAAATGGAGGTTTACAGTTTCAAATATAATCCTTTTTTTGTATTTACATATATATAAATGCATACATGTGTGAAATATTCTTTTTTTGGGAGTATTTAAGTTCAGAATAACGTAATGTAAAATGAGGGAATTGGGTTAGAAAACATTTTCTAGTTCCATTTTTAAGATCTTTATTATCCTAAAACAGTACATGAAGAGGAGTAGTGTAAAATAAGACAGAAGAGGTATTTTGGAGCCAGATCATATAAGGCCTCCATAGTCAAACTGAGAAGTTTGGATTTTATTTTGTGGGAAGTAACTGAAGGTTTTTTAAGGAGGAAAGTAGCATGACTACTGCTATGCATTCTAGCATCTTATATTTCTTATGTACATTTCTCATTCTACTTTATAGTATTTCTGCACATAGCTTGTAGATTGTTAATGTATTGAGAACAGGGACTGTGTCTTTAAGCCTAGCTTTTTTTGTTGTTTGTTTTGCTTTGTTTTTGCGCCAGGTCCATAGATGTTTAATAGGTATTGTTAAATAAATGAATTAAAAAGCATTTTTAAAGAACATACTCTATGCAGAACACTCTGCAAAGTATGATGTGAATACAAATTAGAATAGAAAAATAGTACACAAATAGAAACAGAAAAGGAAGAAAAAATTGTAGGTCGAGGAACTTTTCTCCTTATGATGGGAGACTTAACACACATATTTACTGGGCAGTGGGGTAGTACCATAGTACATAGAGTCAGACCTAGAGTCAGGAAGACTGATCTTCCTCAGTTCAAATCTAACCTCAGACACTAGTTGCCTGACCCTGGGTAGTGTCATTTAATTCTGTTTGCCTCAGTTTCCTTATCTCTAAAATGAGCTGGAGAAGGAAATGGCAAACTCAGTATCTTTGCCAAGAAAACCCCAAATGGAGTCATGAGTCAGACACAACTGAACAACATAGGAGGTTTCAGCTGCAAATAAGATGGGAAGGCTTAATTAACAAACTCCTATTCCAAATAGGCACTCTGTTAAAAGTTAATCTTTAAGAATTGTTAAACCTTACCTATTCTTTATAGACTTGTATATAATCCTATCTAAATTACTCTCCAAGTTATCTCACCAGGACAAGCATCATATAAATTTCATAAGTCTAAAATATCTTGTGTTAACAAAATATCTTGTTAACAAATTATCTAAAATATCTTGTTAACAAAAAACTGAACTTCTAGGCAAAGGTATAAATTTCATCTAAAATTTTGAATTCCTTCAGACACAATCAGTAACAAAACCTCATAGCATGCATTAAACTACTCCTTAACCTCTTCCAGCTACTGCCATCCCTAATCCCTCCCAGTTCTCCCCTTTAACTCCACCTGATTCTTCTCCCAAGAGTTCTTTGAAAAATTCCTCCTTTCGAGATGAAGAAGAAGCTAAGAAATTTCACATAAAAGTCAAGAAAAAGCTTTTTCAATGGAGTGGAAAAGGGGGAAGGCAAGGGGGAATGAGTGGGCCTTCATTCTCATCAGAAATGGCTCAGTGAAGAAATAACATATTCACTTAATAGGGTATAGAAATATATCTTACCCTAGAGAAAAATAAGAAGAAAGGGATGGGATAAGGTGGAATGGGGGAAGGGAAGGAGGAATAGGTGACAGAATATAGGGAATATCTAGGGAGAGGGTACTCAGATTCAACACACTTTTGGACAGGGCCAGGATGAAAGGAGAGAGAGAATAGAATAAATGAGAGTGGGGAATAATAGAGTGCAGGTACAGCTAGTGATAGCAACTGTGGGGAAAATATTGAAGCAACTTCTCTAGTGGAGAGATAAAGAAGGCAACTCACCCCAGAGACAGAGCCCTTGGAATCTGAACATAGACTAAAGTACATTTTTTTTTCTCTCTTTCTATTCTTGAGGTCTCTCATCTTCTTGGGGGGAGGGGGGTTTATGTTTACTCTTATAACAAATTCAATTTACATCAATGTATAGCATGGAAACAATGTAGAGACTATCAGACAGCCTTCTGTGGCCGGGGGAGGGAAGGGAAGGTGGGGAAAAATTGTAAAATTCAAAATCTTACAAAAAATGATAGGTAGATACTACTATTGTATATAATTGGAAAACAAATAAAATATTAACAAATTTAAAAAAAGGAAAAAAAAAGAAAATTCCTCTTTTTCCCTTTCTACTGGACCCATCTGCTGAACTGCTTTTAGCCTAGTCTGTTTCAGTCCAGTCGCAACTATCATACCTCCTTGCCTGACTACTTTTCTTAAGGATTTTCAACTATGTGTCCTGATTACACTAGGATGATGAAAATATATTATTGATCTTTGTTATTTTTAAATGTCCAATGTCTTAATCTATAAGAAGAAACAACAAAGGTTTGAAGAGTTTCCTTCCAAGTCTTATTTTGATGAGAGTTTTTAGCATCAGACTATATGAAAAATTTAAGGAATTTAAAGTCATCTAGTCTGGTGTCAAACTCAAATAGAAATGGAGAACACTAAAACATACAATAGGATCCCTATGGGTCTCATAGTGACTTGTTATTGTTTAGTCATTTCAGTTGTTTCTGACTTTTCATGACCCCATTTGGAGTTTTCTTGGGAAAGATATTCTAGTGGTTTGTCATTTCGCCATCTTTCTCCATTTTATAGATGAAGGAATTCAAGGAGTTAAGCGACTTGCCCAGGGGTCACACAACTATGAAGATTCTGAAACCAGATTTGAACTCACAAAGACTTTAGATCCACTTTATTCACTGTTCCACAGAGTGACTTAGAAAATTATGTACTAATATTATTTATTTTATTGTATTTTTGTTTACTTTATTATCTAATTTCTTTTTGACACTGGAAATGTTATTGACATTCCCTACAGCAGTATATTTGACCCCTCTGATTTAGTCTGTAACCTTCTTTTTAAAGATGAGGAAACCGAGTCCCAGAGAGGTAAAATAACTTTTCTAAGATCATAAGGGCAGTAAACAGAAAAGACGACTTCTGAACCCAAATCTTGTGCTTTTGTTTGATCATATTTGACCTTGTAGGAATGAATGAATGAAGTTTTTTGTTTTGTTTTCTTCTTTTGGGGAGGGTGTTTCTTATTCAAATTTTATTTAGTTTTTCCAATTACATTCAAAGGTAGTATTTAACATTTATCCATTTGCAAGTTTATGAGTTCCACATTTTTCTACCACCCTTTCTTCCCTTTCCTCTTCCTATGGCAGCAAATAAGCTGGTAAAAGTTGTACATGTACAATCATGTTTATTTCCATATTAGTTATGTTGTGAAAGAGGAATTAGAATTAAGAGGAAGACAACAAAACATGAGAAAGGAAAAATGTAAAAGAGTTAACAGAGTATGCTTTGCTTTATATCCAGAACCCAAAATTTATTCTTTGGATGTGGATGGCATTTTCCTTAATGGGTCTCTCAGGATTGTCCTTGATCACTGAACTGTGAAGAGTAGTTGATCATAGTTGATCATCTCACAATGATGTAGTTAATGTACACAATATTCTCCTGGTTCTTTTCACTTTACTCAGCTTCAGATCTATTTTTTAAATATTTTATTAGTTTTCCAGTTTCATACAAATAGTAGTTTCAACCTATCATTTTTGTAAGGTTTTGAATTTTACAATTTTCCCCCCATCCTCCCTTCCCTCCTCCCCATCCCCTCACAGAAGGCAGTCTGATAATCTTTTACATTGTTTCCATGGTATACACTGAGCAAAATTGAATGTGTTGAGAGAGAAATTATATCCTTGAGGAGAAAATAAATATTGGAGATAGCAAAATTTTGTTGTACATAAGACTTTTTTAAAAAAATTGAAAGTAATAGACTTTGGTTTTTGTTTAAACTCCAACAGTTTTTTTCCTCTGGATACAGGTGGTATTCTTCATTGCAGGTACTCTAAAATTGTCCCTCATTATTGCATTGATGGAATGAACTTGCAAGTCTTTCCATGCTTCTCTAAAGTCCGATCACTCATGGTTTCTTTTCTTTTCCTTTCTTTTTAAAAATATTTTATTTGCCTTTCCAACTACATGCAATGGTAGTTTCTATTACTCCCCCCCCAAAAAAATCTGATATAGGTATAGGCTCTACATTTATAACCATGCTAAACAATAGAGCCATAGGGATCATGCTGTGAGAGAAGAATCAAATCTAAATAGAAGAAAGAAAACATTAGAGAAAAAAGTAACATAATATGTCAATTTTTAAAAATTAAAGATAATAAACTTTGGTCTTCATTTAAACTCTACAGTTTCTTCTCTGGGTGGATGGTATTTTCCATATAAGTCTTTTAAAATTATCTTTAGTTATTATATTGCTGAAATGAACAAGTCCATCATGGTTGATCATCACCCCATGTTGTCATTAGTGTATAAAATGTTCTGGTTCTTCTCATTTCACTCAGCATCAATTCATGCAAGTCTTTCCAGGCTTTTCTGAAATCATGTCCCTCATATTATAGAACAATAGTGTTCCATTACATACATATGCCACAATTTTTTCAGTCATTTCCTAATTGATGGGCATCCCTTCAATTTCCAATTCTTTAACACTACAAAAAGAGCTGCTATAAATATTTTTATACAAGTGGGATTTTTACCTTTTTCAGGAGATACACATATTTTTATTGCCCTTTGGACATAATTCCAAATTGTTCTCCAGAAAGGTTGGATCAGTTCACAACTCTACCAACAATGCAGTAGTGTTCCAGCTTTCCCACACCTCTCCAACATTGATCATTTTCCTTTCTAGTCATATTGACCAATCTGAGAGGTCTGAGATGGTACCCCAGAGATATTTTAATTTGCATTTCTCTAATCAATAAAGATTTATCTGCTCATGATTTCTAACAGAACAATAATATTCCATAACATTCATATGCCATAATTTGTTGAGCCATTCCCCAACTGATGGGCATTCTCTCAATTTTCAATTCTTTGCCACTACAAAAAGAACAAAGTGTTTTGTAAACTGTAATGTTCTATATAATTGTGAGGTGATGTTTTTTCCTCTTGGATCTACCAGTCTGGTTTAGATACATCCTGAGTCAGAGTTAGGAGATTTCCTATGACATTTACAAGACTTATTTTGGAATTCTGATTTGCTCAGAGTAGGTGGCTTACTCAGTCTACAAGCATTTATTATGAGTCTATTATATGGGGGGAGTCAGCTAGGTAGTACAGTGGATAGACCACTAGCCCTGGAGTCAGGCATACCTGAGTTCAAATTTGGCCTCAGACACTTAATAATTACCCAACTGTGTGACCTTGGGCAAGTCACTTAAACCTATTGCCTTGCAAAAACCAAAAAAAAATACCCCAACCAAAAAAAAAGAGTCTATTATATGCCAGGCACTGTACCATCACTCTTGAATTGTATAAGATGTAAACAAAAGGTAATAATACAAATATGTGTTTAAAGACCCTAAAAAACAACAATCCCCACCACACTAATGGCACACAAGAACTCCATGGTGGCAAAATATTCTTCTTGGGAAATTCCTGGATCTTCATGGTTCACATGATCCAACTCATTCATCTTTTTTTGGTAATGGATGATACCTGAAATGCTTCTAGAAATTACTTATTCAGTGTTTCTCTTTCCCTCCCTAGGTTCTGCTGTAGGAAAGAATGGGGAGTTTCAGAGGTCATGCCCTCCCTGGGAGCTTTTTCCTTTTCTTTGGCTTTTGGTGGAGTGTGAAGCACATAATGAAGTATGTCTTCAAAAAGTATAAGAGGACCTGTTTCCTTGGATCCAGAGCAGGATTTCAACGTTTAGAAATTATTGAGGGCCTTATCAAAGTCTCCATGTCTTTAATTGGTAAATTGGTTAATTTCTCAGATTCTCATTTTTTACATTTGGGTATTATGACACAGTATTGAATTCTAGAGAATGTGACCTTTTTTTTTGGTAAAAGTATCAGCATTTTTTTAATTGCTTATTTTTGTTATTATTGAACTAAACCTTTAGTGACAAATTGTAGTTTTTAATTATTGTAGTTGAGTATGACCTCATCTTTTCATGATCTGTGAGACCCATCCTGCCTTCCCTTCCTCACTCTCCCTCCCCCTGCTCCCCTCAACATCTTCCTTGTTTTTCTCAGTCCCATAATTGACATATTTTCAAACTAGGGAAGACTCTAACAAGTTAAGGAACAGGTACTAGGTTGCATTGGAGAATGTCTTATCCTCATGTTAGAGCTTCCTACACTGATAAAATTGCAGTTGGGTGTAGGGATAGGGAGTAGCTTTCTGAGTTGTATAGCTTCTTCTATTTGTTGATGATTCATATTTGGTTCTATCAAGTTTAGTGTTCTAACACACAAATTCTCAGATGCTTCTTTTGGGAGCTCACATCACTTTTCCTTCAGATCCTTGTGCCCTGACTGGAGTATCTGATGTGTCACAGCAATACTGTAAAGAAAACAGAATAGATTTTTAAAAATTTTTACTTAGCTTAGAGATGAAGAAACTAAATCCCAGAGAAGTGATAGGATCTTAATGTTAGCTATTCATAAAGAAGTAAAAGCAAAGTTTTTGTATACAAAACAAACTCCAAAAGAAATCATAGAAATGCTGGAAGCTTTTTTTTTTTAGGAAAACAAATCAATAATATCAAATAGACCATTGACTAATTTGATTTTTTTAGAGAAAGGAAAACCAGAAATATAAATGAAAAGAGTAAATTCAAGAATGAAAAGAAAGAAAATCATTAAAAGCTATTTGCTCAATTATTTGCAAACAAAATTGATAAATGAAATTGATGACTACAAATATAAAATACCCAGATAAACAAAACAAGAAATTGAAATTTAAGTAACCAAATCTTAAAAAAACTTTAAAACTCCTGAGGGAATCTCAAAGTAGATAGTAGAACTCTAGAACTGGATGCATTTACAGATAATTTTATCAAATATTCATAATTCTAATGTTGTATACATTATTTGCAAATATAAGGGAAAAAAGATCTTGTCAAACTTACTCTTTATGACAAGCATGATCTTGATACCTAAACTAAGGAGAAAGAAATTAGAGAAAGAAAACTATAGATAACTATCTCTAATGAATATCAAGGTAAAACTATTTAATACAATATTCATAAAGAGTCTATAACAACATATTTACAATTAGTATTATGTAAACTGTTCTCCTGGTTCTGCTCACCTCACTATGTCAATTCATATGAGTTTTCCCAAGTTTCTATGAGAAACCTTTCCCATAAACTCAAAATAAAGCTACAGTATCTTATTTATAAAGTTCTAGAAATGCTAGCTGTATGAGTAAGACAAGAAAAAGAAATTGAGATAAGAATATATTAAGAGGAAACAAAGTGATTGATTACTTTTTATAGATAATTTGCTTCTTAAAGAACCCTAGTAATTCAATTAAATTTATTTAAAATCTGGATAAATGATATAAAATAAACCCAATTAGCTTTTCTATGTACAACCAACATAACACAAAAAGAAGAGAGGAAAAATAATTGTAGAATATATAAAATATCTTTGGGTTCACCTACAAAGATTCCCACAGAAATTATATCAATATATCTATGAAATCCTTTTCACAGAAATATAGACTTACATAATTAGATATTTTTCCTCATGGTTGAGGATATGTCAATATAATAAAAATGATGGTAGTATCTAAATTAATTTACAGATTCATTGCCATATTAAACTACCAAAGGGTTACTTTATAATACTAGAAAATATAACAAAAATTCATTTGGAAAAAAAGGTTGAGAATCTTCAGGGGAATAATGGAAAAAATGTGAGAAGGAAGGGGACTACCAGTACCAGATTTCAAAGCTGATTATTTGATAACTGACAACTGCTTTGTATTATCAAAACTATTTGGTTCTGCTTAGAAAATAAAGCTATTTATCAGTGGAATAGATTAGATACACTATATATTGAAGAAAACAAAACTTATTGGCCTAGGGTTTAGTAAACCTGAAGATACAAAGCACTGGGGTAAATCCACACTGTTTAACCAAGACTATAGGAGAGTAGTCCAGCAGTGATTTGGCAGAAATTAATTTTAAACCCACATTTCATACACATACAGCATGATGAACTCCAAATAGATATATAACCTGTGACTTTTATATATAACATCATAAACAAATTAGAATAACAAAGCAAAAGACTATCTTTTGTATCTATTAGAAGGGGAAGATTCATAAACAAATATAGGATATAAAAGATAGAATGGGAAGAAAATATTAAGTGCTTGAAAATGAAAAAAAATTTAACAACCAAAAAAGACATTTTTGCATATCCACATATGCTAGTGACTATACTTATTTGTTGTAAAGAGGGACTTTTTTCTGGGAAAGAGTAGGGGTCAATGACAGTAAGGCTAAAAAAAAGGGAAGAAAAGAAAGACTGTGAATGTATCATTAAAAAAAATAAAAAGCAAAAGCTGAAGAAAGTTCAGATAGGGACATTGAACAGTGTTTTTGTTGAATTTGAAATCTACACTAAATACCAATGTGTACACAGTAGAAATTCATGACTTCCATTTCTATTTTTCTCAGTATAGAGAAATACTCATATTTGTTGCTTTTGGTAAAATTTATCATAATAAAAGGGATTTTTTTTTCAAAAGGATAAAAACACTCTTGAGTTCTCTATGATCATCAGAGTCAATAGTATCTGGGAGAATGCTTGGATTTATTTAATTGGTTGAGTCATCCATATTCTTCCATAACTGTCTATATCAGAAAAAAAAAACTCTCTGACCCATGCAATCATGATATAGCTTCATCTTTTCCCTGGTAAACATTACCTTAAAGCAAAGTGCCCAGGAAGACAACATTATCCTGTACAGGGTTAATCTGGCAAAACTAAACTTATTCAGACATGGTTAACATCACATTATAATCATTAGTTGATTTACTATAACGTCTGACATTTATATGTGTAAATTCCTAAAGCAGCTGTGATTTCATCACAGAAGGAATTCTACTAATGTAGAATCCAAGTATCTACAATTAAATGGAGTACATGGTTTTGAATTCCAGCTCTTCCACTTATTACTATTACTTTTTCCATTGTACCCCACTGCCTTGAGATTTAGCACCACAAATTCTTTTATTTATCTATTTGTCTATCTATCTATTTATTTATTTGTTTGTTTGTTGTTTGTTTTAGCAAGGTAATGGAATTAAATGACTTACCAAGGTCACACAGCTAGGTAATTATTAAGTGTCTGAGGCTGGACTTGAACTCAGGTCCTCCTGACTCCAGGGCCAGTGCTCTATCCACTGTGCCTCCTAGCTGCCCCTGAACCACAACATCTTAAATCTGGAAGGGACTTTAGTAATCCTCTAGTCCAGTGATATGAAATTCAAATAGAAGTGGGAGACAACCATTCTAAGGATCCTTATGAGTCATTTATTGACTTAGAAAACCACATATTAACATCATCTTTGTTCTATTGTACGTTTTTTTGTACTAATTATACTTTATTCTGCTTTTGGTAGCTTTCTGAGAATGTTGTGACTTCAGTGGGAGGGAATCTGTGTGTTTGACACCTCTAGTTTAGTTCAGTATTGTAAAGATAAGGAAACTGAGGCTTAGAGAGACTATGTGCTTTGCCCAAAGTCAGCAAGTTATATTCTTTATTCATTTTGGACCAATATTCTTTGCTAGATAGAAGAGGGAACATGGATTCATCCTTATTGTGACTTTGGAATCACTGTTGATTTTTTAGAAATCAGAGTAAAAACCTTTCCCATCATCTACCTTGCATGTCAATGAGCTGTGGAGAAAAGAAGACATCAGTAAAGAACTCTTACCTTGCCCATTCTAAAGGACAGAGCCAATAGAGATGAAATGTGGGACTTATGAATTGATTGGTATTCTTTTATTGTAGGTGATGTCATAGAAAGTATCTTTAATTTTGTTTGTGCTCCTATATAGGCATGACAGCAGAACAGTTTTCTTCTGATGGACCCCACCTGACCTTATACAACTATGAAGAAAAACACTGGCAACAACTCATGGGCTGGCAGCACTCGACCATGTATTTCTTCTTTGGACTCTCTGGATTGGTCGACATCTTGTGTTTTACCACCCATGCTCTGCCAGTTTCCTTAAGCAAGGTGATGCTCTCAAATGCTTTCTTTGTGGAAGGTAAGCCTGAATGGTATTTTCCTTTACCCATCAATTATTATTAGGAATTATATTTGTATGTCTGTATATATTATGTTGGCACAGTTTTAATGCCTATTAGGCTAGATTATTAATGTTATGCCCTTCTTTTAGCAGTCTTGATATCCATTGCCCTGCTATCTTAAGGTGAGAAGGTGACTGGTTTCTCAGCCAGTGAAGATGAAGCATTGAGAGATTGTACTGAAATGAGTTTAATTTTGTAGAGGGCTATTGTCTGAAGGTAACCTCACCTGAGTTCTGAGAGTCTCGTCACCAGAGGTTTAGTGACCAAGTGATAAACTTTTGTGGGTAAAGTAGCCTAAGAATCATTGGGGAGGGAGTAAATTGAAAACATTAAAGTGTTTCTGCCTTTAGTACAACCATAAAAATTCAATGATACTCCACATGACTTTTTTTTTGAAATCCTTTGAGCAGCACCTGGAATGGATGTGTCTGGAAAGCAGTCACCAACCACGGTCCTTTGGATGTACTAGTGGCTTATTTTGCTAGGTATATCACTTTAATTTTGCCCTGCTAGTATCATTAAATTCATTTTTGGAGGTGAACACTAAGATTAAAAATAGTTAATCTATAGTTACTACTCATAGCTTCAGAACTAGAAGGGATCTCCTACTAGTGTGGATACCAGTTTTTTTTGTTAGCCTACTGAGCCTTAAAGCTTTTTAAATTTTATTCTGTTGTTAGAACTAGAATTTTCTTCTATTTCCATATAAATGAAAAGATAAAGAATTTTCTTTTCTAGGTGGGAATTTTTTTTCACTTTTTAAGTATAGGGAGTCAGTCAGTATCATATGAAATAAAATTGTGATCAGTCAACAATTTCTTAATGATGCAAGTTAGACAAAAGAATGAAAAGGAAAGCATTGTTAGATTTTGAAGCATCCAATATGAATGGATATGATAGATGGAAACATAACATACCAAGTTGGGATGGTGCCTATGGAAAGTCAAGTCTTAGAAATACTTAGGGATAAGTTCTAGAAAGCTCTAGCTCAGGTGTAGTACATTTCAGGGGTATGTGGTACCTGCCACTTGACAATATCTAAATCTAAAATGTATACATTTATATGAGGTGATGTGTGTGTATGTGTATGTATGTGAGAGACATACAGACAGATTGACAGACAGGCAGATACACAGAGACAGAGACACAAAATAATAGCAAGAATAATAATGATGGTACTAATGAGTAGCACTTATATAACTCTTGAGATTTGCCCAGTACTTTGCACATGGTACTTGATTCACACAACAAACCTGTGAGGTAAGCTCAATCTGTCTCTCTTTTTCTTGCCTACACACATACAGACACAGTCACACAGTGACACACACACACACACACACACACATGCACACGAACACAAAGACACACACATACACACACACACACTCACCTTTGTGGTAAAACACTAGGATCAGCTTTGAGTTCAATTCAAGTAAAAAAACATCTTTCTCTTATTCATCAGGTTTTATCTTTTACTTCCACATCCACGGTCGGGCAGTGCTGGACATATACATCCATCAGCTGCTTATCCTGTCTGTCATTGGGGCAGCGATCTGCATCTTCATGGAATTCTTCTTCCGGAGCAACATCGTTTTGGAGCTCCTCCGATCCAGCTTTGTTTTGCTTCAGGGCAGCTGGTTTTGGCAGGTAAGCCAGTGCTTCCAATTATCAGAGGCAGCTGTTGCATTTGGAAAGGGATGAACCAGGAAGGAACACTTCTGTGGCTTTATTAGTTCTGTCCTCAAGGAACTTGTAGTCTAGATAAAAACATCCAGGTGACTGATTATCTATTTGTAATTTGAAGACCAGTCTAGTTCATTTCACCAGACTGATCATGGGGTGACAAAGTTTTCAGCTAGAGAAGTTTTAAAAATATTATTGATTTCTGTTGCTTAAATGTCACCTTCATTTCAGAATATATCTTACCTCACTTTGGTACTATCCAGCAAGACATTCTTCTAACAAATATTTTTAAAATAGTTAAAAAAAACCAGTGTATCAATTGAATATTAAAATATCTTTAATATTCCTGAGTCTCTCACCTCTGCAAAGAGGACCTCTTGAAGATACTCTACTAAGATGAAACATCATTGAGATTTTTGTAGGTAGATTGAGTACGCAAATCATATAATTTATTACAGATAATGCAATTGTGAATGTATAATAAAGAACATATTAATGACTAACATAGCTACATTTAAATTCAGGGAGATGAAAAAAATGACAGGTGAATCTGAGTTAATTAGGGAAGAATTCCTGGAAGATGTCCAATTTGTACTGATCACTGATCAGGGCAGAAATATGTTGACAAGTCAACTCTGAAAAGTTTATGGAAAATAGCAAAACTATCCCTGACCTCAAGGAGTTTGCATTGTTTGTAGTGGAGAAATATACATGTATAATTGCATGTAAATTATCTGCAAAATAATTGCAAGATAATTTTTTGGGTGTGGGAGTTGGCAGTGGAACTGAGCTTTGAAAGAGATTAGAGAGAAAAGGACAAGAAGGAAGGAATTATGGAGGGATGTGCTAGCTAGGCGGTGTAGTGGACAGAGAACCAGGCATAGGAGGCCTGAATTCAAAGCCAGCCTCAGACACTTAACAAACTGATGACTTTGAGCAAGTAAATTAAGTTCTGCCTAGCTCAATTTCCTCACCTGTAAAGTGGAGATCAGCACCTGAATCATAATAGGCACTTAATAAATTCTTATTTCCCTCCCTTCCCCAATGAATTTTTTCAGTGTAATCAGTTTTTTGGTTGCGTATCTTTGACTGACAGGAAACCAAGTACAGGAAATTTAGAGATGGAGTTTTATGTGAACAAATATTGTATCAGCTAAGTGATTTAGTCTAGAAAACAGCATATATTGGATAAATTTATGGTTTCTGTTAATTAACAAACTCAAACTGAGGGGTGGCTAGGCTAGGTGGTGCAATGGATAGAGTACTGGCCCTGGAGTCAGGAGTACCTGAGTTCAAATATGGCCTCAGACACTTAATTACCTAGCTGTGTGGCCTTGGGCAAGCCACTTTAACCCCATTGCCTTGCAAAAACTAAAAAAAAATCAAATTGAGTCCTCTTGATAATTATTAGTAAAAAAGTAATTTGACTTTGGATACTATAGAAAATTGCATGTATTCCTGTCCTGATGATATTCCTCATTCCTTGCAGTGATTTTTATTATCTTAAAAAGCAAATATTTTTATTGAGTCATAGTCTCATCTTTTTGTCAAAATAGATATAAACATTTGCCCTTTGTAGACACAGGGAAGAAGGAACTGTTCCTTTGCCCAATCCAGAAGAGCTTTGCAGTTCCATTCCCTCTCAGGAATGTCATTTTTTTTCCCATTCTGCTACAAATAACAGAGCAGGTGTGGTTCTCTTATCAGATTTCCCTGTTCCACAGTGTAAATTGAACATCTTCCAGGAATTCTTCCCAAATTAATCCAGATCTTCCTGTCATTTTTTCATCTCTCTGTATTTAAATGTAGATATGTTAGTCATTAATAAACCCTTTCCCCTCCCACAGGTGGATTATATCAATTATCTTGTTTTTCAGTAGTAAGAATATAAACATTCTGGGGAGGCTAGGTGGCACAGTGGATAAAGCACCCTGGAGTCAGGAGTACTTGGGTTCAAATCTGATCTCAGACACTTAATAATTACCTAGCTGTGTGGCCTTGGGCAAGCCACTTAACCCTGTTTACCTTGCAATACCCCCCCAAAAGAATATAAACATTCTTCATGACAACCCTGGCAGAGATGATTCCTTTTTTTTTTTTTTTGGAGGGGATTTTTATTTATTTATTTTTCCAAGTACTTGCAATGATAGTTTTCAATGATCATCCTCTTGAAAGGTTTTGAGTTTTACATTCTTTTCCCTTCCCTCCTCCTTCCCCCAGTAGAAAGCAATCTAATTTAGACTATTCACATATAACCATGCTAAATGTAGATCCATATTAATCATGTTATGAAAGAAGAATCAAATCCAAATAAAAAATATATATAAAAATAATACCCAAGACAAATTTTAAAAATTGAAGTTTGTAAGTTTTGGTCCATAGTTCCTTATCTGATATGGATGGTATTTTCCATCACAAGTCTTTTAGAATTGTGTCTTTAATTATTTTGCAACTGAAATGCTCAAGTACATTCTAGTTGATCATCACCCAGGTAGTGAATATAATGTTCTTTTGGTTCTGCACATTTCACTTAGCATTAGTTCATGCAAGTCTTTCCAGGCTATTCTGAAGTCCCATCCCTAATTATTTTTTATAAAACAATAGTATTCCATCACATTCATTTACCACAATTTGTTCAACCATTCCCCAATTGATTGTCATCCCCTGAATTTCCAATTCTTTCTCACTATTAAAAAAAAGCTAGTTTTTAGTTCATATGGATTTTTTACCCTTTTTTGTGATCTCTTTGGGTTTCAGTCCTAGTAGTTGTTGGATGGAAGGCTATCTACGGTTTTACTGCCCTTTGGGTATAATTCCAAATTTACAATTCCACCAACAATACATTCATGTCCCAGTTTTCCCACATTCTCTCCAACATTGATCATTTCCTTTTTTTTGTCACAAAGACTAATCTGATAGATGACAGTTGGTACCTCAGAATTGTTGTAATTTGCATTTCTCTAAACAATAATGATTTAGAGAATTTTTCATATGACTATAGATAGCTGTAATTTCTTCATGTAAGAATTACCTTTTCCTACCCTTTGGCTATTCATCAGTTAGGGAATGACTCATATTTTTATAAATTTGACTTAGTTCTCTGTGTATTTTAGAAATGAATCCTTTGTCAGAAACACTAGTTATAAAAATTGTTTCCTAACTTCCTTCCTTTTAATGGTTCCTTTTTTGAAAAAAAAATCTTTTTTTTATTTTAACAATCTCAGCACCTAGCTCAGTATATCTGTAACTTATACTTGCCATTCTCTTTTATACTGTGTTACACTTGCTAATTGATCAATATGCTTCTTCAGGATAACTCTAGATCTGGCATTCTTTCTCCTTCCTCCATTCCTTCAATTTTACCCAATTATAAAAATAAAGCCAAGTTCTAACTAACAGTTCCAGCAAATGCATTTGAAATGATCTTTTAGAATAAGAGCTGTTTGTGAGTCAGGAATGCAGAATATAGTAAAAATACTTTTTTTTATCTTAAGGTGCTATATAAATACTAGCTATTATTAATCCATTTTTGGTTTTAGGAGAATAAATTTGTGTTTATGGTGTTTCCTTTGACAGAAAGGCCACAATTCAATTATGTTTTTCTAAAGAAATGATAGTCTGCTTTCTTAAGTGAGCATGTCATTTGAGCTTTATAAAAGAATAGCATAAAGAAAGCATGAACACTTACCTTATTCTTGATTGTAATTAATTTACTTCCCACAATGCCATTCTTTGAACTTTTGGGCATCTTTAAAATAAAGAGGAAAGAGATGGAAATTCTTTTAGAGTTTCTATTGCAGCTTTTTACCAGTGCTACCATTGGAAGATTATCGACTCTATCAATTGATTTTAAAAAGAGCTAGTGGGGGCAGCTGGGTGGCACAGTGGATAGAGCACCAGTCCTGGAGTCAGGAGTACCTGAGTTCAAATCTGGCCTCAGACAATAATTACCTAGATGTGCGGCCTTGAGCAAGCCACTTAACCCCATTTGCCTTGCACAAATCTTAAAAAAAAAAGAGCTAGTAAATGCTATTATCCTTTGGTGTTTAAAAGATGCATTTAGTTTAATTCAGTGAACATTGAGGGTACCATTCAGGTGCCAAATTGAAACCGCAAAGATGAAAATGAGAAAGCTCCTGCCTACAAGGGATTATATAAAAGTCATTTATGGATGAGTCCGTGTTTCCTGAAACTGCTCTTGGACTAAAGAGGAAATATGAGTTTAATGTTCCCAAGTACTAATGTTGTAACTCTTTTTTTTTTTTTGCAAGGCAGTGGGGTTAAGTGATTTGCCCAAGGTCACACAGCTAGATAATTATTAAGTGTCTGTGGTCTGATTTGAACTCAGGTCAGGAGACTCCAGGGCTGGTACTCTAGCTACTGTGCCACCTAGCTGCCCCTGCTGTAACTCATTTAAAAAATTCTTTTACTCTATAAATATCTAGACAGCTTTCCTTTTTAACCTGATGGTCAGCCCAAATAATAACTTTGAAATATTTGAGGTCTTAATAAAAAACAAACAAAATGAACAAACAAACAAACCATTGCACTCCCAGAACCAAAGGAAGCATGCACTTTGTCAGGAACTGAAAGCCTTAGTTGCAGCTTTTTCCCAAATTCATCTGTTAGAAAAATGTTTAGTACTTGAGAATTTATTGTCACTTAGTTGGTACATTTTCTCTTGGGGTTTATGAATATTCCATACCAGAAGGTGTCTTTTTAGTATGTGCCTGCCTTAACATCTCTATATTTCAGAGTTCCTTTTAAGACTCCTCACTTTACACTCTATACATTCTAGGACCAGAGATTTAGAGATTATCTCGACCAGGCATTTTTAACTATTTTGTGTTTGTCCTGATTCCCTGCCCTTCTTCCCTTTCTTTTCCCCTTCCCACTTTGAAGGCCTAGTGATGCCAATGACCCCTTTTTTCACAATAATACTTTAAAATGCATACAGTTAGATACATGGGACCACAAAGGGATTTATGAATTAGGAGACTGGGCCTCTAGGCAGAAGTATTTTGATTGGGATTTTGAGGATGGAGATTGGTGGAAGATGTTGAAAGTAGGTGGAGATCTATGAGCTCTTCCTTTCCCTTTCTTCTTCCCACCATTTGATCATATCCATCATCCTCCACAAAATACGATAATAGATACCCATGATACACTATATGAGTGGATAAGTTTAGGGAAGACTATCTATTGGTGGCAGACCAGTGTCATTCTGATTTTCTTTCCAGCACAAACCTGAGATGTTACATCACATCTCTTCCTGGTATCCTTCTTCCTCTTTTTTTCTTTTATGGAAACTAGTGGTAGGAGGCAGATTCTCATGTTCCAGATACCAAAGATCAAACAGTTGATGTTATTGAGATGAGAGATGGCTGAGTCTATTATTGTCCACCTGATAATTTTTCTTTTTCAATTATCATTCATTTCTTTCTTTTTCATCTTCCAACCAATGAATAAAAAAATAGAAAGGAAAGAGAGGAAAAGAAAAACCCAATCTTTTTATCATACAGTGTAGGCAGACAAAACAAATTCCCACATTGATTATATTCAAAAATGTGTTTCTCATTCTTCTTCTTTGTCTCATCATCTCTGTCATTCTTTGAAAGCATGGTTGATCCTTTGGGCCCATTTCCTTGCTCTTCAGAATTGTTGAATCATTTCACAACTCCACCAACAATGCACTAACATTTCAATTTCCCTACATCCCTTCTAATACTTGTTATTTTCTTCTTCTGTCCTATTAGCTAATCCCAAAAGTATAATATATTACCTTAGAATTGTTCCACCTACATTTCTCCTATAAGTAGGGAGTTAGGACATTTAAAAATGATTTAAATAGATTGCACTGATAACCACATATGAAAACTTCATCTCTCTTGATCAACTATCAATGGGGGAGTGATTCTTATTTTATATAAATTTGTTAGTTTTCATTTCTTAGCAGAATAGTGTTCAGCACTGTCCAACATCTACTGACCCTTTTAAAACTAAGAGCTCTTGTTAGCTTTTGGGTAGCAGGGGAATTCTCTTCAGGCTCTTTACCCAAATTTTACTTCTCATGTGGAGTTGTAGGAATTGAAGTCATTTGCTTACTGTGATTTTCTGTTATTAAGTGACTTGCATCTCCTGCTTAATGATGGGTGTGTTCAATCCTGGGGTTGAAGCTTGGTGGTGTGGATTGACACCTTGCATCATCAGAGTTAAGCCATAGTTCTAGAGAAAATCCTTCTTTACCTGCCTTTATAAGCAAATACTCAAGAAGTAAGTTTATTAAGAAAGAGTTCCATTACCTAATGTCATCATTTATTGGGATTACAAGGGTGAGGTCCTTAAATCTATTAACTCCCTCTGACACAGATCTCTCTCTCTCTCTCTCTCTCTCTCTCTCTCTCTCTCTCTCTCTCTCTCTTAGTTTTTGCAAGGCAATGGGGTTAAGTGGCTTGCCCAAGGCCACACAGCTAGGTAATTATTAAGTGTCTGAGACGGGATTTGAACCCAGGTACTCCTGACTCCAGGCCAGGTGCTTTATCCACTGCGCCACCTAGCTGCCCCAACAGAGAGGTCTCTTCTGATCTTGCTGAGACTCAGAATCATTAACATCTTTTGGAAAATTGGAAAATTTGGCATTTCTATTATTTTAAGCTCTTTAAAAAACATGGCTTCTAATTGACTAATTGACAAATGAAAAACTCAGATAATTTGCTGATTATTTTATTGCCAATTATTTCATAACCCCAAGGTTTTTATAGTTTTGGCTGTTTTTTACCCTCTGAAATGACTGGTTGTTGGTGACACAGAGACACAAACAAAAAAACAGACTTGTAGTGTGGTAGAAAGCATATTGGACATGATTTTAAAAGACCTGGATTCACATTCCAGCACTTATTTTTTGACCCTGACAAGTCAATTCATCTTTCAGAGCCTCTGTTTTTAAAATAGGGATAATAGGGGCAGCTAGGTGGCACAGTGGATAGAGCACTGGCCCTGGAGTCAGGAGTACCTGAGTTCAAATCCGGTCTCAGACACTTAATAATTACCTAACTGTGTGGACTTGGGCAAGCCACTTAACCCCATTTGCCTTTACAAAAAAAAAAACCCTAAAAAAACAACAAAAAAATAAAATAGGGATAATCTTATTCATACTACCTAGATGTAGTATGAATACTACCCTAACAGGGTTCTAAGGCTTGTTTTTTTTTAAATGTCAAAGAACCATATAAATGTGATTAGTTGTTGTTAGTTGTCTCAGAAAACCTCCCTCTTTGTACTTTATAAGAGGGAGTTTCTGAGTAGGAAGAAGGCCCAAGGTTAATGTGATGACTGTGTCTATATGAATTGAATGAATTGCTCCATAACCACCCTCTCAGAACTGCCACATATAAACAGTCTTTGAAACATGGTATTTATTTTCTACACAGTTATGAGTTGTATGGATGTTTTCAGATAAGTCATCAACTGAGAAAACTCTCTAGGTAATGCAACTGAGAGCACCCTTTACCTTGATTTAACCAGCTTAGTTTGAATTCTTTGAGAACATGATACCGGTGAAATGAGCATAGCCAGGAAAACAATGAATACAATGAATAGATCAGTGGAAATAATGTAATGTAATGTAAATGGAAGGAATGATACCAAAACTAAATTTAGTGCCATGTACTTATAATGAGTAAGAAGTTTGGTCATAGAAAAATGTAGAAGAAAAAAAAAAGCACCTCCCTTATTAGCAGAGGTGAGCGACTATGGTTAAAGAATACTGCATATTATCAGAATCAGTCTATCAACTCAGGGTTACTGCTCTTTTTTTTCCTTTAAATTTTATTTCATGTGACATGGGATGGCTCAATTAAAATTAAAAAAGGATAAAGGGGTAAAAGAGTGAAAGAAAAAACTTGTACATTCTGGTGCTTCATGAATTAACAAGAAAATCACTGTGGTTTTCCATTTTTCCTGTCACTATTTTTGGATCATTCAGTTCAACACCTTCTTTTTGCCAAGGAGGGTCATTGGGCTTCCTCCTAAAGAGGTCAGTACCCAGACTTTGGTTCTCTCTCTTCATTATCTCCCTTAGAAATCTCATCTGCACTTTAAACTTGTTATCTTTGTGTGAACAAAATTCCAAATTCCCAGGTTCATCCCAGCTTTTCTCTTCTAGACTTCAGCCTGGTCTTGCATTATCAGTTCTTTACTAGACTTGTCTTCATTGGCTTTTTTCCCCCCTTCTTTCAATTTAGACTCGGTTTAGGATCCTAGAAGTATGGAACTAGAACTGGAAGAGATCTCAGAGACCATATAAATCCTTCCCTCATTTTATGACAGGGAAACTTGAGTTCTAGGGAAGTTAAATGACTTAAAGTTCACACAGGTAGCATCAGGGATGTGATTTGACTCCAGATTCTCTGACCCCAGGGTCAGTATTCTTTCCATTCTATCATGGCTATTTGTACCATACTGTCTGAAAATGAATTTATTTCCTGTGTCAATTGGCTCACTTTGCTAATTTACTGTTACTTATTAAGGACAGACTTAAACTTTGGAGTCATCCTTGATTCTTCTTCGTATAGTATTCATGTTCCAGTTTCCTTAGGAGGCTTTCACAGAGAATCTTACAAACCAATAATGTATTAAATAACATTCCTTTAGTATGTAAGTAATTATAAAGTTATTATATTTTAAATTTTAAAATAATATTTACTAAAACATTTATTTTTTTTAAAGACTGATTATTCCTATCTTCTTCAGGCTAATAGTTTATTATTTTCCCCCCCAAACCTTCTTCTCTCCCCACTATTCCTTTTATCTCCCCAGACTCACCTCCTTAGCTACACTTACCCACTTATCCAAACTGTGGTTCAGCAGCTGCAAGCCACATTATTGGAAAGAATCAAAGGTTCATTTTTGTGAAATTATTTGTGGCAATTTATGACTTGCCCATTAGGCCTGAAACTATTTAAAGATTCACCATCTTTGTGATATATCTGCTGACTTCAATGATGATTATTGTTTTTTGTTACAGATTGGCTTTGTATTGTATCCCCCTAATGGAAGCCCTGAATGGAATGAAACAGATCACGGCAACATGCTGTTTCTGACCATGTGCTTTTGCTGGCATTATGCATTCACTTTTTTCATCTTGGGTGTGAATTATGCTTTTATCAACTGGTAAGTTGACTGCTGTTGGTCATTAGGGAACAGTTCTACAGAGTCTAAGGTACTCAGGGGACCTTTGGCCTCAAAAATGATAGTCAAGGAAGAGAAAAGCTGACTCCATGTTTCTTGTAGAAATAATATTACTGGCTAGAAGAGAGAGAGAGGGGACTCCTGAAGACTTCTGGATGCTGTGCTGAGGGGTGTAGACTTTAGTGGGGAGGCAATAGGGAGCTAAAAATGATCACAGCTTTATTTTGATAAGATTTTTCTGGGTACTATACTAATGGGTCCCCAGAAATATTTATCAGGGGAAGATTTCATTCCTGCTCTTTCTTTCTCTTAATGCCAGTACTTAACTGTCAGTTAGCAATCAAGTATTCAATCAGTCAGGAATTTTTATGTTCCAGGCCTTGTGTGAAGCCCTGGGGATGTCAAAAGAGGGAAAAGGCAATGTTTTAATTGGTGGTTTTAGCTTGTTGTCTATCCTGATGTAATTGACAATTATCTGAGCCAGCCAGTGAATCCCAAAGTTAAGGATTTAGGAAAATGGGAGATGGCAAATATGTCTTCCTACTCTTCATTTCTGCAGTTGGTTCAATGCAAGGGGAATCTGCTGATTCAGAGCATTAACTGATGCCCCATTAGCCCCTTGAACCACTATTGGTACTGTTGAAACCACTGAAGGCTAGTTGGTGTCTCTCTTGTCTCCTTCACAATTAATTGGGATGATGTGGGACTGGGGGAAAAGGATGACCCGAAGGATGTGGAGAGGAATAAAGTCTAGAAAGCCTGGAAAGGTAGGAGGAGGCCAGATCATGAAGGTCTTTGAATGTCAAAGAGGATTTTACCTTTGATTTTGGCAGTAATAAGGAACTATGGGGTGGCAAGGTGGATAGAGCATCAGCCCTGGAGTCAGGAGTACTGGAATTCAAATCTGGCCTCAGACACTTAATAATTACTTAGCTGTGTGGCCTTGGGCAATCCACTTAACCCCATTGCCTTGCAAAAACCTAAAAAAAAAAACTAAAAGTAATAAGAAACCTCTAGAGTTGATTGAATAGGGGAAATGACGTGGTCAGACCTGCACCCTAGGATTCCTAGGGTGGAAACTCCAAGGAGAGGTCTTTAATTCTTCTAAACTTTTCACAAATATTAGGTCATGAAACATCAACATTAGGCAAAAAGGGAGGGAAAGCCAGTTAGCTAAAGAATTTTTTTCTCTCTCTTCCTCTCTTCTCTCTCTCTCTCTCTCTCTCTCTCTCTCTCTCTCTCTCTCTCTCTCTCTCTCTCCCCATTTCTCCCTTTCTTTCTTTCCTTCTCTTTCCCTTTCTCTCTTTTTTCTTTCTCTCTCTTTCTCTCTCCTTTCTCTCTTTTTCTCTTTCTTTTTCTCTCCCTCTCTCCCTCCCTCACTCCCTTCCTTCTTTCCTTTCTTCCTTCCTTCTTTCCTTTCTTTCTTGCATTCTTTCTTTTTTCTTTTTTCTTTTTAAACATCGACTAGATTGAGATTTGATCCTTAAATGAGTGTGGTATTGTACAAGATTGGTCTTAGAGTCAGCAAAACCTTAGTTCAAGACTTGTTTTTATCACATGATAGCTTATATCCATGAACAAGCTATAACTTCTCAATGTCTCAGCAACTCTCTAAGAATTTAAGATACAGATGAGTTGTCATCCTGGAGGGAATTTGCATCTTGGGAGTCCCACTCTGAAGTAACAGTTCTGGATCAAGTCAAATAGACCAAACCACTTTATTTAATATGTCCAAAATCAAATTCATCATCTTTCTCTTATAAAAGCTCCTCTTTCTATTTTTCCTTTGTCTCTTTTAGAGTTCTTATTTTCTCAGCAAGACATCTACAATAGCGTTATACTCAAATGGAAAGAAATTAAATGGACTTGTGGGTCCTACAGTAGATAAGTAATAGTTACAAGATTAAATTTAAGCTACTCATCAAGATGCTAAGAGCCAGTTATCTACATACAGGAAACACAGATTAGGTCCTAAATCACTTTAAGGGAGGGAGAAGGGCATTAACATAAGCAAGGGAAACCTGAATTATGTTAGAGAAGGTAGGCAGTAACTATGATCTTGAAGTCCAAGGAAGAAAAGCTATCCCAAATGAGGAGGTAGCAAAACATAAGTGAATGTTCAATTGTCTTCTGTTTGGGATCATCCTTTTAATTTGCAAAGTTAATATTTCACCGTACAATTCATTCTTATTTCCCTTGATTTTCACATTGTCCCCAGTTCAAACCCTGTTTAGTTATGTATAATGACCAACTATTCTTTTTTTCCTCAGGTTAATTAGGACAAAGATTAAGAAGAACTTTCCTCCTGACATGAGACTGTTGAAAAATGTGGAACGAGACCAAGAATCAGAAGAAGAAATATAATTTTGTTTTAGGAGTCCCTATTTTTCCAGTTAGACTTCTTAACTTTAGGTTAATGTCTGCAGACATGGTTTGCCTATGTTTGTGCTATTCTTCTTCTTTTTTGTGATTAGCCTCATAAAGGGCAACCTCCAAGATAGTATATCTTGTCCTTTTCTCTCACCTTGCTAAAGAATTTGCATGTGTTTTTAGGCCCAGGTATACATTTGGAGAGTGGTTCGCTTTGCACTTTAATCATGGAATTAGAGGGTTGAGTGTGGTTTCCCTGACAGTTTAATCCATTCTCCTAATATTGATGCACATGGAAAAAAGATGTATATTATTTTACCTTGAGATGGGCTTAGATGATCTAAGTTAATCATTTGTAACTTATTGAACACAGGATTTAGTGGAAGCATCATGTGGTGGATCATGTACTGATCTTGGAGCTGAGAAGATCTGGTTTCTTTGTATATGTACTGGCTGTGTGACCCTGAGCAAAAATCACACTTAACCTCCTGGTGCCATGGATAATTCTTAAGGCTGTGATATAAAGTACTGATGGGTCATGGTAGAGGGAGCTTCCTTACCTGAAAGTCTCCTACACCAATGAAATCACACGTGGTTCTAGCACAAAATTCTGTCCTTAACTTGGAATTAACATGTCCTCATATGATGGGTGAATGTCTTTTGGAGCAGAGGTTTTGCATCTTTCTTGCTAGCTATCCACCCATGCCCTATCTTCATTCACTGGCACTTGGTGTGGTCATCTGTTGGTGGTAGAATGGGTTCAACAGAGATAATAAATCACTCTCAAGTAATAGCTGTACATGTTGACAAATGTTTAAATTCATATATGAATAAAATACTTAACTGACATGGTCTTTATTTTCATCTGTCTCCTAGTAGTCTTTAAGCTAGTTCCATGAGAAGAGTAGACTAGAAAGCAATTTAAGGGTGGATAACAAGTTGGTTAACAAGTTGATGAAGAAGGTATTTTCTTTTACTTAATCTTAACATTACCATGATCTTCAAGGGATGGAACCATCATCACCCAAACCCAAAGCCATGATGCAGAGATAGATGTTATCTGATTCAGGTATTTGTTCTAGTTAGATTTATCATAGTCTCAGAAATTCACTTTGGACAAAAGGAAAAATGGCAGTGAGCATTTTGAAGCAGTGAGTCCAGGCCTTGGGTCTGCCTGAAAGGCAGATTGAGGAACAAAATGAGCACTGATTTCAGAGTCCTGGATTCTGGTCCTAGCTGGACCATGGATGGGTAACTCTTTTCTGAATCTCAGTTCTCTGCTTCATAGCATGAGAAGGGTAGGTTAAATAAGGGGAGTCAAAATAAAATAGAAATAGAGGTTTTTTTTTTTTTTTAGTTTTTTGCAAGGCAGTGGGATTATGTGACTTGCCCAAGCTCATATATCTAGGTAATGTAATAGAGGCTATTAAATCATTCATAAGGATCCCTGTGAGCTACATGTTGACTCAGAAAATCACATATTAGCATTATGTTCTATTTCATTTTTTAAAAATTTTAGCAGACTATATTCCTCATTGTTTGACGCCTTTAAACTAGATGATCTCTAAGCTTCCTTCTGACTTCAGGATTGATCTAAACATGGGATTCCCAGAAGTCATTCCTGATTGTCCCATAATGTTCCCACATTTGGATCAGTCAACATTTATTAACTGATTGATAAGTTCAAGTCACTATCCTAAGTGTTAGGAATAGAAACAAAGGTAAAAGACAGTCCCTGTTATCCAGTGATTAGGTGAGAAAACATTGAAACAACTATATGCAGACAAGCTATATAGCAAATAAATCAAAAAGAATCAGCAGAGGAAAGGCACTAGAATTTGGAGAGATTCAGAAAGAATTCCTACAGAAGATGGGATTTCAGCTAGGACTGGAAGGAATTTAGAAATGCTAGGAGGGGCAGAGATGAAAAGGGAGAACATCCTGGGGATGGGGGATAGCCGTGTCACTAGAACCCAGAGTGTGTTGAGAAGCCCAGAGACATGCAAGGTGTAAGGAAATTAGATAGGCATAGAATCAAGGTGGGGTGGGATGTGCAGGTTATGGAGGCTCTTGGCTTAATTGAAGGGTTCTGTAGTGAACCAGGTTGGGGATGAGGGATTTAGGAATCACTGAAGTGATTGTGGAGAAAGAAAAGGAGTCTTATGGACAGTCCCATGAGAAGGAAGACATTTCACAGCCTTGGTTCTCCAATTTCAGAAATCCCAAACAGGCCCAGAAGCCAGTCATAGTCACAGTCACAGTCAAATATGAACTGTCTTTTTTCCCCTAGTTAATAGCATTTTTTCCAATTTTATATAAAGATAGTTTTCAACATTCATTTTGTACAGTTTTTGAGTTCCAAATTTTTCTACCTCTCTTTCTTCCTTCCCTTCTCTCCAAAATTGCAACTAATTTGGAATAGATTATATATGTATAATCACATTAAACATATTTCCATATTAATCATATTATAAAAGAAGAATCAGAATAACAGGGAAAAAACTATTGAAAAAGAAAAAACAAAAAAAATTTTAAGTGAAAATAGTATGCTTTCATCTGCTTTCAGACTCCATAATTCTTTCACTGAATATGGATGGTATTTTCCATCTTGAGTCTTTTGGAATTGCCTTTGATCACTGTATTGCTGAGAAGATCTAAGTCTATCATAGTTGATCATCACACAATGTTGCTCTTACTGTGTACCATGTTCTCCTGGTTCTGCTCACTTTACTCATTATCAGTTTATGTAAGTTGTTCTAAGTTTCTGAACTATTTCTCATCTTATGGGCATCCTCTCAATTTCCATTTCTTTGCCACCACATAAAGAACTGCTATAAATATTTTTGTACTTGTGGGTCTTTCCCCCTTTTTTATGATCTCTCTGGGATATAGACCAAATGGTAGTGTTGTTGGTTTAGAATATGCACAATTTTATTGTCTTCAGGCATGGTTCTCTCCATTATTCTCCAGAATGGTTGGATCAGTTCACAATTCCACCCATAGTGAATTAGTGTCCCAATTTCTCCACATCCCTTCCAATATCATTTTCCCTTTGACATATTAACCAATCTGATTAGTTTGAGGTGGTACCTCAGAACTGTTTTAATTTGTATTTCTCTAATCAATAGTGATTTAGAGTATTTTTATATGACCATAGGTAGCTTTAATTTCTTCATCTGAAAACTACCTGTTCATATGTTCTTTTACTATTTATCAATTGGGAAATGACTGGTATTCTTAAAAGTTTGATTCAGTTCTCTCTGTATTTTAGAAATGAGGCTTTTATCAGAAACTCTGACTGTGAAAATTGTTCCCCAGCTTTCTTCTTTCTTTCTTGTCTTGGGTTTTATCCATTTTGCATTTTATAATATTCTCTCTCTTGTTTGGTCATAAATTCTTCCCCTCTCCAGCTGACAGATAAACTTTTCCTTTCTTTCCTAAATGACTTATGGAAACATCCTTTATGTTCAAATCACGTACCCATTTCGACCTTATCTTGGTATAGGGTGTGAGATGTTAATCTACGCCTAGATTTTGCCAATATAGGAACCATCTTGATTCAAAACATCTTATTACTTCAGATTTGAAAAGAATAGGCATAAATCTATATTTATGTGCATAGATATAGTTGTTGTACTGAATTGATTCAATGAAAAATTGTGAATGCATAAATTAAAAAAATGTCTTGGGCGGCTAGGTGGCGTAGTGGATAAAGCACCGGCCTTGGAGTCAGGAGTACCTGGGTTCAAATCCGGTCTCAGATACTTAATAATTACCTAGCCGTGTGTCCTTGGGCAAGCCACTTAACCCTGTTTGACTTGCAAAAATCTAAAAAAAAAGTCTTCATTTAGAGAATTAGGAAACAGTGATCCCACTTTTGTTCTATGCATGGGGATTTTTTTTGGATCAATAATCATGATTTTAACATGTTTAAGTTCTGCAAGTGAGTGGGGTTCTCAAAAGGAATTGTTAGGAGAGGAACTATGATTTTGGTAACCTCAAGAATTAGTATCATTATAATGATTCACTTATCCAGTCTCTCTCATTCATCATCGATTTACCACTCAATAGCCTTCTGAAGTAGGTCCTGCAAATATTATAATCTCTGTTTTATAGTGGAAGAAACTGAGGTATTGCACCAGGTTACATGACTAGTAAGTGGCAGAAGAACCTGCATTCAAGTCCAGGTCTTCCACCTTAAAGTCCAGTGCTCTTTCTACCAGGAGGCAACATGCGGAATCATGGGATTGTAGAGTTAGTTAATTAATGATACAGTTTCATAAATGTAGTGAACAAGCAGTTTTTCTGAATTTATGGATGGGCATTGAAGAACATTCAAGAATTTTTTTAAAGAATGTTTGAATGTTGTGGGGCCTCCTGAAAATTTCCTGGTGGAGAGAACTGAGAAGTACTTCTGAAACCTAGATCCAGGGATATATCCTGGAGCTGCTGAATCTAAGTTGTGACACAAAAATAAATTCATTCCCTTCTGCAGTAGTTTTCTGATTCTTGGTTATATTTTTTAAGAAAATATATAATGAAATAACATGATGGATAAACACTATTGCAGGCTTAAGCTGAAATAAGAGAGTATGGTATTTTCTTTTAGAAATATATATGTAGGGGACAGCTAGGTGGCGCAGTGGACAGAGTACCAACCCTGGAGTCAGGAGTACCTGAGTTCAAATCCGGCCTCAGACACTTAATAATTACCTAGTTGTGTGGCCTTGGGCAAGCCACTTAACCCCATTTCCTTGCAAAAACCTAAAAAAAAATGTATGTATATGTGTATATATTCTTTTGAGAGCAAGAGGTGAAAAAGTCACTTCTTATAGTTCTTTAATCATCCTAAGGTCTGAAAGGATCCCTTTGTTGGAGTTCTAGTCTCTTAAATTTATTGATAAGAACATTAAATTCTGTAATTGTCATCGGTCTACATGTTTCCTTTTTGAGAGCAGTGACCATAATCTCTTATATTTATATAATGTTCTAGATCTGGTGATCTCATTTTAGTCTCCCAGCAACAATAGGTAATGGGTAGATATTGTCCTCATTTTACAGATGAGGGCACTGAAGCTCAGAATAGCTTAAGTTCACATAGGTAGTAGAGCTGGGTTATGAACCCAAATCATCTAATTTCAAATCTGATATTTTTTCAAGTATCATGTAGTGGGAAAACTGCCTGAAGTTCCTATAGATTTCCTAATGCTTACTGATGGATTTATGAGGCCCGCCATACCACATCTCACCCCATTATAGCACATGAATGCAATATAGACAGTCTTCAACTTAAGAGCAGGTTCTACTCTTGGGAAAGTTCATTTGAACATCTGTTATTTGGAATTTAGAGCTTTTTGCTCCAAAATTTCATAAGTCATAATAATATAGCTAGCATACTATTGCTAAAATACTATAAATTAGAATGAAAACCATAGGAAATGTTACAATGCTAGTAACTGGACAAACTAGAAAAACAATAAAATTGTATTACAAAGTGGTATATTATCTTAAAAGTGAGTGCTTGAGAATATATTGGATAATGGTAAATCTTATTTATTGGTTCTTTTTATTTTGTGAAATGTTTCTATCTCATAAAGCCTTGTGAGGCAGATAGCAGAGTCAGGGATTAGATCTGCAATTTCATTGATTTAGGGAATTCCTAAAGGAGTTCCTTTACCAGTATAAGTTGTCACCTTCTCTTTAACTTACAGTCTTACAGTGTTGCCTATAACCTCTTCCCTTGAATTATGATGAAAAAGCAAGGGAGATGGTGGATATCCTATGGTTCAAAGAAGGCATCTTTGCTTTCCTTTGTGCCCTCAATGACTGGCTCAAAGCCAATTTAGTAAAGGTTTAATAAATACTTACTGGCAGATTGACTGATCTAGTTGGGAAAATGATTAAGAAATTAAAAATTAAAGGAGAAAATTTCCTTTATCCCCCTGTCCCTATTCCATTTTTTTTTTACTTTCAATAGTCTAGTCAATAAGCATCTATTAAGTTTCTGCTATGAACCAGACAATATGCTAAACTGTGGATACACAAAGAAAATCCAAAAACAAAATAAAAGCTATATTCAGGATTAAGTGTAAATTATCTTAAAGGGATATTCTTAATCATTTCCCTCACATTCAAGATGGGAGTAAGAGTATATGAGAGGCCAGGGACTTGCTCCAATTTCTTTAAGATATGAAATATTTTGTTTGGAGGATAAAAGTCATCACTTCTAACCAACCTTTCCCCATCTTGTGCCAAATTTCTTTGCCTAGCAATGAAGTACATTATAGAAGATGAAAAGCATCTCCTTTACCTAGCTCCATATAGCTCTTTTGCATTTTTACTAATACTTGTAGACCTTAAGTTAGTGACCTTGGTATGATGGGAGTGCAAAAGGAATTCCAGTCTAAAACTCAGATAAAGTTTTGGAGAATCCTAGCAATAGCAGCTGAAGAAAGGAAAGGCCCTTTTTGAGGGAGAAGCTACTTTCTGGTTGAAGATAGGAAGCTGATAGTAGAGTTCAGTAGCAACAGCATCATATTGGAGCTGTCTGTAAGAGAAGAACTGGACACTTGTAACCAGAAGACACTGATGGTTTTGGAGCTTTGGGAGTGTGTTACCCTGACAGGTTCCCATTTTATATTCCTTCAAATATATTCTCCACACACATTCCTTGTTATTGCCTCTCCAATGGTGGTAGTCACATGTGGCAAAATGTACAGCTATGGGTAAGGAAAGACTGGTAAGAATTTTTTTTTGTTTCTTGTTTTGCAATACTACTTGATTAAACTTCCATTGATCGGAATCAATGTGTCTTTTGGTGGGTCAGGTAAAACCACATGCTTTGGTGGGGATGAGTGAACTAATGCTCTTGAGTAAATGTTCTTTCTTATAATGTATGTTCATGTTTGGCAAGGGAAGGGGATGCTATATTTCCATCAATCCATATTCTTTAACATTTTTACTTGTTATAACAACATCTGTAGAGTGGGATCCATTAGGATGAAATGTTTCCAAGCATTAGCTTTGGCAATTGACTTACCTGGGAAGTCAGGGCCCACAATACCCATGGGTTAGGAATGCTTTTTTGGAACAGAAACTTTTGATGGATTGTTGACTGCTTTGAGGGGGAACAAACAAAATGTGTTCTTCACAATAAAAAAGTGAAGGGTCAAAGGAAGAAAGAAGAAATCCAAGATCAAATGAGTAATGTGTATAAAGAAAAAAATAAAGTTTTGTAAAAATAAAACTCTAATAGCTATCAAAGATTTAATATAGTACTTTGTAATCTTAGTGTTCTATATTAGCATTTTGTTATTATCTGGAGAAAGAGAACCGTCAATAAATGAGAAATTGTTTTTCTACTATGACACAGGATATATACATGTTTTATTCATAGCCAAAGACAAAAGGTTTTAATTTACAAAGAAATCAATCAGCATCCAGGAAAAGAAGTCCTATTTTACTGAAAAGATCAAAGCACCTTGGGCTTTGAAGACTAGGGATATATTCAGAAAGGAATATGATATAAAAACAAAAGGTAATAATAAAAATAATTTGAACAAAATGAAATAGAAGCCACCCTCTAGGGAGTGCCTTTGACTCCTTGCCTGCCACTCCTCAGAGACACAGAGGTTCTCAGTGTCTATCCCCATTCTCGACTTCCCTTCTGTATTAGATGAGGTAGCCTTGTCTAAGGGAGTGCTTCTGCCTGTAACTTGCTCCTGTTCCTTCCCCTCATAGGCTCAGAGATTTAGAGCAGTAAGAAACTTCAGAGGCCATCAAACCCAACTCCTTATTTCATAGATGAGGAAACCAAATCACAGAGAGGTTAAATAACTTGCCCAGGATCACACAATTACTGTCTCTGAGATAGGATTTTAACCTTAGATCTAGTGATCTTGTCCTACTGATCCACTGTTTCACCTGACATCTTCCTACCTCCCTACAAATTTGCCCAATGTCCCCCACTTCTAAAAAAGCTTTTCTCTGATCTTTCTCCCTTAAGTCAATTTTTCATCTCCTTTTTATCACTGAAAAAGTATCTCAAAGTAAATAGCCTTCAACTTTCTCATCAGCCCTTCATTTTTTGATGCCTTCCAACCTAACTTCTGTCCCTATTGCTTTACTTAAATGACTTCCATATGAATCACAAATGCATCCTTTATTCACAGGTTCAAAGGTCTTTTCTTGGGTTCTATATTCTCCTCTTTTCAGCTTTTCTCTCTAATGGTCTCACTTCTGTTCTTCAGTGTTTCTCTTCTTTTGGCTTCTGTATTTTCCTTGTTCTCTCTTTACCTCTCTGGACTCCTTGTCTTCTTCCCAATCCTTTGAAGTGTGTGGTTCAAAGCCTTCCCCCATGCCCTCAACATTTTCTTACTTGGCTATGTCATTTAATATAGTGACTCCAAACATCATCTTTAGTTCTAGGAGAGGAAACTTTGGGTGAGGAAGGTGGTAAAAATGAAATACCATAATGAAGGCTTGTGCATGGGAATGGTTCTATTTGATCTTGAGGACTAGATAAAAGAACTTTGGATAAATACTTATAGTAATTAGAGTTACCTAAAGTCATGATTAATATATCAATAGAAACATTGGGGAGAGCAGGTTCAGTTTAATTATGAAGCTGGAAGCAAAACTGCAAAAGAACAGGAAATAATGGAAGAAGAAATGGAGAATGAATATAGATGTATTTTTGGGAATAAGGTCAAAATGACCAGACTAAAGGGAACTTGCCTGAGCTTCCCCCTAAACTCCTCCAAACTTCCTTTAAATGATGATTCTAAATAAATTCTAGAGCAGCAGAGCCCAGAAAAAAAGGAGCAAAACAATTTTCCAGTCCAAGACAACTTAGAAGGTAATCAGGAAAGATCTGTCCCACAAGGATGAGTCCAGTCGAGGCTTCAGCAGCATAGACCTCACCCCAACAAACCAGGAGCAGGTCTTGGGAGCCACTGAATCAGTGGCAATGGCAGTGGCTGCTTATATCAGGTAACAGATGGTAAGCGGGTCAGAAAGAGATTACAGGAGAGTAGTAAACACTTCTCCTTTGATCATGCCACTTTGAAAGAACTGAAAACATGCAACTCTCTAGAAGTACCTCTGAAAACAGCTACACAAAACCCAAGAAGTATGAGATGGTGTATCCTTCACCCTTGAAGTAGAACCCTACTTTAACTAAGAATTAAAATCAAGACATAGGCTGGGGAAATAATCAACTTAAAAAAAAAAAAACTCTTCCCATAAAGTTACTATGATGGCAAGGAACATCAAAACACATCTTCAGAAGAAGATAACAAAGTCAAAGTTCCTACATCCCAAAGCTTCCAAGAAAAATATGATTTTGTCTCAGACCATGGAAGAGCTCAGGAAGAATTTTGAAAATCAAGTAAGAAGGGTGGCTAGGTGGCACAGTGGATAGAGCATCAGCCCTGGAGTCAGGAGTACCTGAGTTCAAATCCAGCCTCAGACACTTAATAATTACCTAAGCTGTGTGGCCTTAAGCCACTTAACCCTGTTGCCTTACAAAAAAAAAAAAAGAAAATCAAGTAAAAGAAGTAGTGGAGAAATTGAGAAGAGAAATAAGAATGATGGAAGAAAATCATGAAAAATGAATCAGTAGTATGATCAAAGAAAACACAAGAAATGCTGAAGAAAATAGCACCTTAGAAAAAAGAATCTGAATTTTGTAGCGTAAAGGCAGGGATTCCCAGAGCTCTCCGGCAAACCACTCCAAATACCTTTAAATAATGATTTTAACCAGATTTTAGAATGGCAGAACCCATAAAAAGACTGAGTGAAGCAACTTTCCAGTCCAAGACAACTTGGAAGATCCACAGGAAGGGTTGGTTACACCAAGATTAGAATGGACCCACAGTGCAGCTGCGCCACCAGGCCAGAACAAACCAACTCCATCTATCCAGACACAGACTACAAGGTTCTTGGATCCATGGCAGTAGAGGGGTTTTCCAGACATCTCAACCCAGGGACTTCCAAGTACAATTTGGAAGGATAGCAGGAAGGATAGCAGGATTACACCAGGATGAGAGAGGAGCCCAATCCAGCGCAGGCCTCAGCATAGACCCGACCTCAGGGGATCAGGAACAGGATTTGGGAGTCATCTGGCAGCTACTTCCAGAGTACTCAGCTGACAGATGGGAAAGGGTGGTCCTTGGAGACTGCAGAGGTCTCTTTGCTATCCTTGAGGCAGGACATTGTGACTTGACCCATACTCAGATCCAGTCTTAGTCTTGGGCCCTGTCTCAGGAAAAAAGACAGAAGCAGAACAGAGCCTATGGCCTTCAGCAGAGCAGGCACTCTCCTTATAGTTTTAGGGCAGAAAGGAGTACTTGGGGTCACCTATAGACCAGAGCACAGACCAGGAGAGCAGCCAGAGCCTCTTATAAGACCTTGGAGAAATTGAGAACTTGTAGGTCCTTGGTGGGGTATCCCTGAAAATAACTTCAAAAAACCATCAAAAGTTTGGGACACCCTGGGAACAGAGTTCTATGCTAGCAAATAGTTAAAACCAAGTCATAGGCTACGGAAATAAACAAACAATAGAAGAAAAAAAATCCAACCATAGACAGTTACTTTGGTTATATGGAGGATCAAAATATACACTTGGAAGATGACAAAGTCAAAGTTTCTGCATCCAAAGCCTCCAAGAAAAATATGAATTGGTCTCAGACCAATGGAAGAGCTCAAAGAAGATTTTGAAAATCAATAAAGCGGAATAGAGGAACAATTGAGAAGAGAAATGAGAGTGATGTGGGAAAATCATGAAAGCCAAGTCAGTAACTTGGTGGAGGAGATATAAAAAAACAAGATTGCATCTTAAAAACCAGTTTGGGCCAAATGGAAAAAAGTAGTCCAAAAGACCAATGAGGAAAAGAATGCCTTAAAAAGAGAATTGGTCAAATGGAAAAAATCATATAAAAGCTCTCTGAAGAAAATATACTATAAAATATATAATGGAACTAAGGAAAGTTGATGACTATAATGAGAAATCAAAAAACAAGAAAACAAAACCAAAACAATGGAAATCTAGAAGGAGATGTGAAATATCTCATTGGAAAAGGAACTGACCTGGAAAACAGATCCAGAAGAAATAATTTAAAAATTATTGGACTACCTGGAAACCACAACCAAAAAATGAACTTAAAAATCATTTTTCAAGAAAATTATTCAGGAAAACTGCCTTGATATCCTAGAAGCAGATAGTAAAATAGAAATAGAAAGAATTCACTGATAACTACCTGAAAGGGATCCTAAAATGAAAACTTCCAGGAATATTATAGCCAAAGTTCAGAACTCCCAAGTCAAGGAGAAAATATTGCAAGCAGCCAGAAAGAAACAATTCAAACATCATGGATAACACAGTCAGGATAGCACAAAATTTAACAGCATCTACATTAAGGGATCATAGGGCTTTGGATTATGATATTCTGGAAGGCAAAGGAGCTTGGATTACCAGCAAGCATCAACTACCCAGCAAAACTGAACATATTCTTTCAGGGGAAAAGATTGGCATTCAATGAAGTAGGAGATTTTCAAACTTTCCTGATGAAATGACCAGAGCTGAATAGAAATTTTGATCTTCAAATGTATGAGTCAAGTGAAGCATAAAAAAGGTAAACATGAAAGGCAAATCATAAGGAACTTAATGATGTTGAACTGCTTATATTCTTGCAAGGGAAGATGATACTGATAACTCTTTGAACATTCTCATTTATTAGGGCAGTGAGAAAGAGTATATAAAGACAAGGCACAGAAGGGAGCTGTATGGGCAAGAAAGGGAAATGAGAGAATGGGTAAGTTATTTCACATAAAGGCAAGAAAAAGCTTTTGCAGTGGAGTGGAAGAGGGGGAAGGTGAGGGGGAATGAGTGAGCCTATTCGCATTGGAATTAGCTCAGAGAGGGAATATCAAACACACACACACACACACACACACACACACACTTGTGTATAGAAATCTAGCTTACCCTACAGAAAAGTAGGAGGGGAAAGGGATAAGAGAAAGGAGGGTATTATGGAAGGGAGGGCAGTTTGGGGAAGGGACTCATCAGAAGCAAAACATTTTTGCAAAGGGACAGGGTAAAAGAAGAGAGAGAGAAGGAGGGAATAGAATAAATAGGTGTGAGGAGATAGGCTAGAGGAAAATGCAGTAAGAAATTGTAACTGAAAAAAAATTTTGAATCAAATTTCTCTGTTAAAGTCCTTATTTTGAAAATATAGAGAACTGTGTCAAATTTATTAAAATAAGAATCATTCCCCAATTGATAAATGATCAAAAGATATAAACAGTTTTCAAATGAGGTTATAAATACTATCTTTAGCCATATTTTTTAAAAAGGTTCTAATTTACTATAGATTGAAGAAATGCAAATCAAAGCAATTCTGAGGTATTACCTTATAAAGACTGATTAATAGGACAGAAAAGGAAAATGGCAAATGTTTGAGGGGATGTTTGGAAAATGAGACATTAATGCATTGTTGGTGGAGCTGTGAACTGATTCGACCATTCTGTAGAGCAGCTATTCTTTGACCTAGCAATGCCACTACTAGGTATATATTCCAAAAGAGATTAAAAATAAAAAGGAAAAGGACCTATATGTGCAAGAATATTTATACCAGTTCTTTGATGGTGACAAGGAATTGGAAATTGAGAGGATATCCATCAGTTGTGGAATGACTGAACAAATTGTGGTATGTGAATATGTAGTATCTGCTAAAAGAAATAAACAGGATGCTCTCAGAAAAAAAACTGAAAAGATTCATATGAGTTGATACAAAGTGAAATGTACTGTGTACAAAGTAACAATAAGGATCAGCTGTGAATGACTTTATTTTCCTCAGCAATACTGTGATCCAAGACAACTCTGAGGGATTTAGAATGAAGACTGCTATCCATCACAGAGAAAAATCTGACGGTGTCTGAATACACATTGAAGCATACTTTTTTAAACTTTATCTTTCTGGAGATTTCTTTTGGGGGGGGTCCATGTTTTTTCATAACAAGACCAGTATGGAAAGGTTTTGCATGACTACACATTTATAACCTTCATTAAAATGCTTGCTTTCTCAATGGGTATGGTGGGGAGGAAGAAAGGGAGAATTTGGAACTCAGAGTTTTAAAAGTGAATGTTAAAACTTGTTTCTACATGTAACCAGGGAAAAATGAAATACTAAGTTGGAATTTTAGAAAGGTAGGAGAGATGAAAGATTATAGCATGAAGAGATGTCAGGGTCAATAGATATTTTTTTTTAGGTTTTTGCAAGGCAAACGGGATTAAGTGGCTTGCTCAAGGCCACACGGCTAGGTAATCATTAAGTGTCTGAGACCGGATTTGAACCCAGGTACGCCTGACTCCAGGGCCAGTGCTTTATCCACTACGCCACCTAGCTGCCCCTGAAGATTTTTTTCTTAAGGATGTGAAGACTTGGGTATAAATATTCTGAATACTTTGAATATTTTGGCATGTTTGTGAGAGGAAGTATCAAGTCAAGTCAGCAAGCACTGTGCTAAGCATTGGGGGTACAAAGAAAGGCAAAAAAACTGTCCTTGTTCTTAAGGAGTTCACAGTCTAGTGGGGAGATAACATGCAAGCAATTATCTATGAACAAGATATAAACAGGATCAATTAGGGGTAGTCTCAGAAGGAAGACATTAAGATTCGAGATTAAGAGTTAGAGTGGGGGCAGCTAGGTGGCGTAGTGGATAAAGCACTGGCCCTGGAGTCAGGCGTACCTGGGTTCAAATCCGGTCTCAGACACTTAATGATTACCTAGCCGTGTGGCCTTGGGCAAGCCACTTAACCCCGTTTGCCTTGCAAAAACCTAAAAAAAAAAAAAAGAGTTAGAGTGATATAGTGGAGAATAGACTTTGGAGTCAGAAGACCTGGATTCAAGTTATACCTTAACACAAACGATCTGTATGACCTTTCAAAGTCCCAGGCAAGTGTCTAAGACTATTAGTTTTTTTGTTTTAGTTTTTGCAAGGCAAACGGGGTTAAGTGGCTTGCCCAAGGCCACACGGCTAGGTAATTATTAAGTGTCTGAGGCCGGATTTGAACCCAGGTACTCCTGACTCCAGGGCCAGTGCTCTATCCACTGCACCAGCTAGCGGCCCTCAAGACTGTTAGTTTTAAAGAAGGTACTAATCTTCTTTGTTGGAAGTAGTTCTTCTGGGGTGGCTAGGTGGTGCAGTGGATAGAGCACCGGCCCTGGAGTCAGGAGTACCTGAGTTCAAATCCCGTCTCAGGCACTTAATAATTACCTAGCCGTGTGGCCTTGGGCAAGCCACTTTAACCCCATTGCCTTGCAAAAACTAAAAAAAAAAAAAGAAAAAAAAAAAGAACTAGTTCTTTTCTGGGAACTTTTAAGACCAGTGAAATCACAAGACTGGTAAAAAAAATGACATCAGCTACTTTGCATTATAGTTATCTATTGTGAGTAGAAGCAAAATCTCATTCATCTCTGTATAAAACAGAGATGGAATCTCAGATTGTCCTTTATGTCCTAGTTATGACCTCATAAAGTCTATGTCAGTATAAGATATTCTTTTAACTATAGCATTTCAAATTCAAGACCCTTAAAAATGAATCCAAGGATATTTGTGATCTAGATGACTTGTGCCAGTGACACAGATTCAACCACATCTATGCCTACCGTCTTGTGTGGCTTTGTGTCTTCCGAAAAGTCATCCATAAGAAATCCTCCCAACATGCTCCAATTCCCTGATTTGTTTTCTCCTGACCTCAGGAGTATAACATTGGTATACTCAGGCAATCCTCCTTATCTGTTGCTCTTGCTATGTGACTAATCTTTTCTGACATACAATTCCCTGATAACATTCTTTATTCCTTCAGAGTTCTTTTTCTACCATCTGTTGCAGCCTGCTGAACTCACCTTGTGCTCCTCTGCACTCTGATGTTCATTTTCAACACAATTTATGCTTCTCTTGATGTTTATCATCAGAGTATCTTTGAACAGCATTAATGAAGTTAGTTCTTCAAGAAGGCAGGATGATCGGAACCAGAATAGCCAAGCTCTCTCAAGGCTACTAGAAAAAGGAATAAAAAGCAAAAATCACTAGACCAGGAAATGATCAAGAAATTCCTTAGGTGTGTCTTGCTAGTCCAAATCTGCACACAGAGAAAACCAGAAACCTGCAGATCCTAGGAAAGGGTTGGGAGAAAAAGTCCTTCTGGGAGTAGAGCTCATGGCCTAGGGAAAAGTCAATCCCGAAGTTGTATACAAAAAGCAAAAAATTGTGAGCCTAGAACAGGGTTTGGTCAAGGAGACCCTGGAGCCTGAAACTCGGTTGCTTTGATTCACAACTTGGGCTCAGAAACCTAGAGGACTCTAACTAAGAAGACAACAATCTTGTGTATGCTGGAAAAATGCATTACCCACTGCAGACCTGGCATAGGCTCCTCAGCATAGGCCTGGACACCAATCTGGCACAAATTGCTTTAGTTACACCACCCTTTGCAGGACCTTCTACTCCTGAGATGCTTGAAGAACACTCATCACTCAGACCCCAGGTAAATACAGAACAGTAATGAAAGAGGTCTTACCATTTCAGAACATACCTCTTCTCCGCTCCCCCCCCCCCCCAAAGTCCCATTCAATAAGTAAATCTGGAAAAATAAGCACAAGAAAATCCTGACAATAAAAAAATATCATGGAATCAGGGATGCTCAAGTCACAAAGAAGAAAGAAGAAAAATTCCCTATCTAAAAATAAAACCTGGTACCCAGATAGATGATGCAGTAGATAGAAAATTGGAAATACTTGTGTTGAAAACCTGCCATAGACACTTAGTAGCTGTGGGACCTGGGCATATCACTTAACTTCTGTTTACATTAATTTTCTCAACTATAAAATGGGATTGATAAGAGCACCTACCTCTAGGGTTGTTTTGAGGGAAAAAAATGAGATAATATTTGTAAAGTACTTTGCAAACCTTAAAGTACTGTATAAATGTTAAAATAAATAGTAAACAAAACCATCAATTTGCCCTGAGGCTTTACTAGAATTCCTGGAATAAATGAAACAAGAGTTTTAAAATGGTCATATAAATAGGATCTAGGTCAAAAATATAGTAAAGGAAATGGGAACTTAGAGGGGAGATAAGAACAAATAGTTTTAGTAACATTACTTAAAAATTAGATTGTGTCAGTCAAAGAGCAATGATTACATGAAATGATGAGATAGTAGTACAATATTATTTGTTTTATATTTTTTTTCTTTCCAATTGCATATAAAGCGTTTTCAGTATTCATCCTTTTATAAGTTTTTGAGTTCTACATTTTTCTACCACCTTTTCTTCCTTCCCTCCTCTCCATGGCAGTGAACAATCTGATAAAGGTTATACGTGTACAATTGTGTAGAACATACATCCACATGAGGCATGCTGTGAAAGAAGAATCAGAATCAAGGGGGGGGAAAAGAGATCATGAAAAATAAACAACATAGTTTAACATAATATGCTTTGCTCTGCATTCAGCCTCCATGGTTTTTTCTATGGATGTGGATAGCATTTTTCATAACAGGTCTCTTAGGATTGTCCTTGATCTATGTTATATTTTTCATTAAGTATTTAATGATTTCAATAAATGGAAAAAATCTTTTTTTGGAAAAGAACCTTTAACCTTTATTTTGCTCTACCAAATCAACTTTTCATGGGTAGTTATTGCCCCCTCTTGAGAGGAATTTGATGAGGCTGTGCTTGAGGAGCGAGTTTTATCCCAATAGGATAGGATGTAGGCTCCTGAATAGCAGGGACTGAAAAGCACTTTTTTTTTCCAGGGGGAGGAGATATGTCTTTTCAGAAACAAGTAAAGGGCCTTGTATGCTGTAAGCATTTTTTAATTTAAACATTTGTATAATCAAGTTACCTTCCATAATTTCTTATAGTCTCTCTAAGTCTGGCAGGCATAGGTGAAATGTCAGGGTACCTAGTCAGTCAATAAACATTAAGGACCTACTATGTGCCAGAGAATACAAAGAAAGCTAAAAGACTTAGAGAGGAATAAACTAACATGGGGAGACAATATGCAAACTATGTACAAAAAGGTTATCTATACAGTAAGTTGGAAATAATCAACAAAGGGAAGGCACTAGAATTAAGAGGAATCAGAAATGACTTCTTGAACAAGGTGGGATTTTAGATAGGTCTTGAAGGAAGTCATGGAGCCCAGGAGGCAGAGGGGAGGAGGAAGAACGTTCTCTCAGGTAGGACAGACAGGGAAAGTAAGTCAGGAGATGGAGTTTTTGTCAGAGGATTATTAGATGTCAGAGTCCCTGGTAGAGGGAAGGGGGAAAGATGCCTGAAGATGGGAAAGATAGGGATGCTCTTTGAATGCTAAACATAAGGATTTTGTGTTTGATCCTGAATGTGATATAGAATCACAGTTAATTTTTCTTCTTTTTTCTTCTTTTTTAAAATTTTCATCGATTTGTACATGTATATTTACAAGTTACAACATTTCCCTCCACCCTTCCTTCCCACCACTTACCCCTCAGTAGGGAACAGTCAGGTTAGCATTTTACATACATATTTTGTTAAACATATTTATAAATTAGTAATTTTTGGCATAAGGAATTAGAATTAAGAGAAAGAGATACATAAGAGATAATTTTTATAAAGTGTTCATCAGATTCGGTAGGGGTGTTTTTTTTTTTTTCTGTGTGTTTGTTTTGTTTTGCTTTTCTTCCTCTGGTTGGGGATAATATAGTTGTCCTAATAGTTGTCTAATATAGTTGTCCTAGCTCTCTGAACCGCCTAGAGGAGTTGTTTCTATCAAGGTTGTTCATCTCATAATGTTGTTGTTGTGTACATTGTTCTCTTGGCTCTACTCCCTTTTGCTCAGCATCAGATCCTCTAAGTCATTCCAGGATCCTCTAGAGTCCGACCACTTATGGTTTCTTATAGAAAAATAATATTTCATAGTATTCGTTCACCATAACTTATTTAGCCATTCCCCAGTTTATGGGCATCCCCTTTGCCAGCACAAAAAGAGCTGCTATGGATATCTTGGAACATGTAGGACTTTCCCCATTTTTTCAACTTCTTCTGAATATATTCCTAAAAATTGGAATTGCTGAGTTAAAGGGTATGAATAATTTTATTGCTCTTTGGGCATAGTTCCATATTGCTCTCCAGAAAGGTTGGATTCATTTGCAACTCCACCAGCAATGCATCAATGTCCCAGTCCTCCCACAACGTCTCCAATATTGATCATTTCCCCTTCTTCTTATCTGAGCTAATCTAATAGGTGTGAGATGATACCTCATTGTTGTTTTAATTTGTATTTCTCTAATCAATAGTGATTTGGAGCATTTTTTTCATATGCTATAGCTTTAATTTCTTCATTTGGAAAGTGTCTGATCATATCCTTTGTCCATTTATCAACTGGGGAATGACTTGTGACCTTATACATTTGATGCAATTCTCTATATATTTTAGAAATGAGACCTTTATCAGAACTCCTGGTTGTGAGGATTGTTTCCCAACTTTCTGCCTTTCTTCTGATTTTGGCACCATTGATTTTATTAGAGCAAAGCTTTTTTTAATTTAATATAGTCAAAATCATTCATTTTTGCAGTTTATAATGTGCTCTAATTCTTGTTTGGTCACAAATTTATCCCTTTTCCATAGATCAGATAGATGGAATATATTTTAGTCTATTAATTTATCTATGGTATCACTCTTTATGTCTAAATCCCATACCCATTTTGACCTTATTTTGGAATAGGGTGTGAGATGTGGAGCTATGCCTAGTTTTTGCCATACCAGTTTTCCAGTTTTCCCAACAATTTTTTCAAACAGTGGGTTCTTATACCAGAGGCTGATGTCTTTGGATTTGTCAAATAGTAGATTGTTGTAATCATTTACTGTGTTTTCTTTTGAACCTATCCTAATCCACTGATCCATTACTCTATTTCTTAACCAGTACCAGGCAGTTTTGATAATTACTGCTTTATAGTATAGTTTTAGATCTGGTAGAACTAGGCTACCTTCCTTTATGTTTTTTTCATCAGTTCCCTTACTATTCTTGACATTCTGTTGCTCTAGATGAATTTTGTTACATTTCTTTCTAGCTCTGTAAAGTAGTTATTTGGTAGTTTGATTGGTATGGCACTGAATAAGTAATTTAATTTGGGTAAATTGTCATTTTTATTATATTAATTCAACCTAACCATGAGTCTTTGACATTTTTCCAATTATTTAGATCTGACTTTATTTGGGTGAGAAGTGCTTTATAATTGTGTTCATAGTTTCTGAATTTGTCTTGGGAGGTAGATTCCCAGGTATTAAATGCTATTTATAGCTATTTTAAATGGAATTTCTCTTTCTATCTCTTGTAATTGGGTTTTGTTGTTCATATATAGAAATGTTGATGATTTATGTGGGTTTATTTTATATTCTGCTACTTTGCTGAATTTGTTCATTTTTTCAAGAGTTTTAAAAAACGATTTTCTTGGGTTCTCTAGGTATAACATCATATCATCTGTAAAGAGTGAAAGTGTTGCTTCCTCATTGCCAATTCTGATTCCTCCAATTTCTTTTTCTTCTCTTATTCCTACAGCTAGCATTTGTAATACTATATCAAATAGTAATAGTGGTAATGAGCAACCTTATTTCACCCCTGAATTTATTGGAAATGCTCTGAGTTTATTCCCATTAAATGTAATGTTTGTTGATGGTTTTATATAGATACAATTTATTATTTTAAGAAAAACTTCAGGGGCCGCTAGGTGGCATAGTGGATAAAGCACCGGCCCTGGAGTCAGGAGTACCTGAGTTCAAATCCAGTCTCAGACACTTAATAATTACCTAGCTGTGTGGCCTTGGGCAAGCCACTTAACCCCATTTGCCTTGCAAAAACCTAAACAAAAAAAACAAAACAAAAAAACTTCATTTATTCCTAAACTTTCTAGTGTTTTTAAAAGGAATGGATGTTGTATTTTATCAAAGGCTTTTTCAGCATCTATTGAGATAATTATATGATTTCTATGGGTATTGATATGTTTAATTATGTTGAGTGTTTTTCTAATGTTGAACCATCTTTGCCTGCCTGGTATAAATTCAACCTGATTATGGTGTATTATTCTTGTAACAACTTGCTGTAGTCTCACTGCTAAATTATTTTTTTTAAGATTTTTGGATCAATTAGGGAGATTGGTTTATAATTTTCTTTGTTTTGGTTCTTCCTGGTTTAGGTATCAGCACTAAGTTGATGTCATAAAAGGAGTTTGGCATAACTCATTCTCCTATTTTTAAAAATTGTTTATGTAGAATAGGAATTAATTGTTCTTAAATATGTGGTAGAATTCACTTGTAAATCCATCTGGATCTGGAGACTTTTTCTTAGGGAGTTTATTCAATTTTTTTAGGGTGGTTTCTTCAATTTCTTTTTCTGAAATGGGGTTATTTAAGTAATTTAATTCCTCTTCTGTTAATCTGGGCAGTTTGTATTTTTGTAAATAGTCATCCATTTCACTCAAGTTGTCAATTTATTGGCAAATAGTTTGGCAAAGTAGCTCTGAATTATCTCTTTAATTTTCTCCTCATTGGTAGTTAATTCACCCTTTTCATTTTTGGTACTGATAATTTAGTTATCTTTCTTTTTTAAAAATCAGAATAACCAGAGGTTTGTGTATTTTATTGGCTTTTTCATAAAACTACCTCTTAGTTTTTTATTTATGAGATCATTGGTTTTCTTGCTTTCCATTTTATTAATCTCTCCCTTGAGTTTCAGAATTTCTAATTTGACATTTATTTGGGGATGTTTAATTTGTTCTTTTCCAAGCTTTTTTAGTTGCATATCTAATTCATTGATCTCCTCTTTCTCTATTTTATTCATATAGGCATTTAGAGACAAAAAGTTTCCCCTCAAAACTGCCTTGACTGCAGCCCATAAATTTTGGTATGATGTCTCATTATTATCATTTTCTTGGATATAATTACTATTATTTGCTGTTTGATCCACCTATTATTTAAGATAACTAATTTCCAATTAGTTCTTGGTTTATCTTTCCCTGACCCTTTATTACATGTAATTTTTATTACATCCTGATCTGAGAAGTGTGTATTTATTATTTCTACCTTTCTACATTTGATTTTAAGGTTTCTGTGCCCTAGTACATGGTCAATTCTGAGAGAGGGAGATTGAGGTATCCCATTATTATTAAAATTTTGCTGCCTATTTCTCCTTGTAATTCACTCAGCTTTTCCTCCAGGAGTCTGGATGCTATACCACTAGGTGCACACATATTTAGTAATTATATAGCTTCATTTCCAGTGGTGCCTTTTAAGATGTAGTTTCCTTCTTTATTCCTTTTAATGAGAATGATTTTTGCTTTTACTTTGTCTGAGATTAGGATCACTACCCCAGATTTCTTTACTTCTGCTGAGGCATAATATATTTTGCTCCAGTCTTTTACCAAATGTGTTTCTTGTAAATAACATATTGTAAGATTCTGGTTTTTAATTCATTCTGCTATCCATTCCTCTTTTATGGGACAGTTTGTCCCATTTACATTTACAGTTAAGATTACTAATTCTGTATTTCCCTCCATGCTATTTTTCTCCATTTATATTTATCTATTTCCTTTTCTCTTATTCCTCCTCACCAAAATTTTACTACCTTTCCCCTTTTAATTTTCTTTTAAAAATTTAACTATTTTTGTTTTCACTTATACCTTCCCTTCCCTTTTATCAGTCCCTTCTTTCCTTATCTTTCCCATTCCCTGCGCCCCCTCCCTGTAGATTAAGTTAGATTTTTAAACCCTTATTGGCCTAAATATTTTGAATAGAATTTACTCTATTCATATTCTCCCTTTCCCTTTAAAATTATAAATCTTTGTGCCTCTTTCCTTGGTGCTCTAACATTATTTGTCAAGTATCAATAAAAGTTTGGTTATTTGATTGCTTGATAAGCTCCTCATGCTATTGTGAGGGGGAAAGTGCTGACTTTTCAGAAACATAGTGCTAAATTAGTCTAAACCATAGGCCTCAGTTTCTATTTCTCAAGAATCAGGTGAATGTGAGAACCTGGATCTCTGGCTAGAAAAATTATGTCACCCTAACCATATAAGATGTAAACAAAAGACAGATCCTCCTGGGAAAGCTTAGGTGCACTCCCCTTCTCTTAGGACCATCAAGTTTGACCAATTGTTGTAAGGGTCAGCAGAAAAAAGGAAGGAGAATGGGTTGTGGTTTTGGTGATTTTTTTGACCCTGCTTCAGCTTCTATAATTCGGCTTTTCCTGCTCTCTCTCTTAGAGGGTTAGGAGCTGCCCCAATTCTTGCAAGAACCAAATTAAATTTTAACTCTTTGTTACCACTTTGAGAGGACTCCAAGTAGTCATTTTGGGTTATCGTCTCAATACCCTGTACATTATCAAGATATCATCACAGATTATTTACTTGATTGCTTGATAAACAGCATTGACTCAAATTGCATTAAATTCTAATTATAATCATTTTTACCTTACACTGTTTCAAGTATCATCTTTCAAGTACACACAATCCTCCTCTCAAGCCAAAGTATCATCCAAGGCCACATCATTTCTTGAACTATTTGTGTCCCTCCCCCCAGGCCTATTTTCTTTCATACATTACCTCCCCCCCCCCCCAGAGTACTTAACACCTTGTTAAGTGGTCCAGGGCCTATTCTCTCCCCACTTTACCCCCTTCCCCACCCAAGGTACTTAACACTTTGTTAAGGGAAACACTGGCTAATTCAAACCCTTATCTAATTAACTGAAAGAATCATAAAGATCTCTAAGTACTGGGAGGCTCTGGAGGTCTCACAGGAGAACCTAACAAATGATTGTAAGTAACAGAGACACTGTCTCAGATCCTCACAGTTTATGATGCCCTCATTAGATAAGGTGCTTAAAGCAGTAAAGGTATAGTGATATACTTAAGTGAAAATGAACATTCATGCTTTTTTTTTTTTTAAGGGCCTTTTGTCTCAGACATAGTGATGTGATCTTGGACCTCTTTAATTGATAGACAAGACCCAATTCAAACCCATATCCTTTAGGTTATATTTTATGCTCTAATTATCCTTAGAGAAGTAAAGTTCCAGAATTGTTATATCTTCCCTTTTAGGGTTCAACATTTGTTTAAAAACAGTTTTTTTTAAGTCCCCTTTATCATTTACCTTTTTTATGTACTCTTCAGTCTTGTGTTTGGTGATTGAATTCCCTGTTCAGTTCTGGTCTTTGTGTCAGGAAATTCTGGAAGTCCTGTATTTCATTGAACTACCATCTTTTCCCCTGACTAGATTGTAATCCCAGGTCTTTAGCTCTCCAAAAATATGTTATTCCAGTTCTTCTGATCATTTATTGTTGAGGCTGATAGGTCCTATGCTACTCCGATTGTCTTCCCTTTGTATTTGAATTGTTTTCTTCTTGCTGTTTGCAATAATCTCTCTTTTATTTGAGTGTTTTGGAATTTGGCTATTACAGCCCTTGGAGTTTTTATTTTAGGGTCTCTTTCTGGAGGGGTTCTGTAGATTCTTTCAATTGTTTTATTGTGATCTTTTTCTAGTAGACTGGGGAAATTGATCTTCTATATTTCTTGACATTGAATGAATAATAATGGAACACTTTGGGCTGTCTGATTATTTCTCATCCTTCTACATGACAAGAAAAGACAATGAAACAAGCATTTATTAGATGTCTACTGTGTGCCAGTGAAAAGTGTAATGTTCTTTCCCTTTCACCCTTCCCTACCCCCCCATCCCAAGGTAGCAATTATTTGATTATATGTGCACAATCATGTTATACTTCCATATTAGTCACATTGTGAAAGAAAGATCAGGACAAAAGGGAAAAACTATGATGAAAAACCCAAAAATCAAACTTAAAATGTGAAAACAAAGTACTTCAATCTTCACTCAGACTCCATAATTCTTTCTTTGGTTATGGCTGACATTTTCCATCATAAATATTTTTAGAATTTTCTTTGATATTGCTATTTACTCTCATTCTCAACTGGAAAGAAAGTCAACAGAGGCAAATCATTCCTAGAGCATTTAAGGATGAAAGTGGAAGAAAACACCCTGATGAATACTGGAAGATGTCAATCAAGCATTTATTATAAAGTGCCCTCTTTGTGCCAAGCACCATACTAGGTGCTAGGGAAACAAATACAAGGAGTAATGCAATTTATTAAAAATGGAAAATAAAGCAACTCTCAGAACTCTCATTTGTAACAGTGGGTCTATGACATTGGAACCCAAACATTCTATTTCTCCTTATATGTTGCTTGAGAAAATTAAAAAATTGTGATAAAGAAAAGCAAAAAAATGAAAGTCTGGGAAGCCAAGTGAGGTAGGCCACTTTGTGGATGTTAAATCAAATTGGACTCTATAGATTGTCCAAACAAAAACCAGGGTCACTATATTACAAGTCCTCAGGAATTATCATTGTTATTGTATTTATCAGAGTTCTTAAGTTTTCTTTTTCATATATATTACATATAAACATGTACATTTGTTTCAAGTGAAGATTAGTCAAGATTCACCGTCTTTCTCTCCCATTCCACCTTCCCCTTTCCCATTGAGAACACAAGAAAAATCAAAGCCCATCATAGACATGTAGAATCAGTAAAAAAAATTTTCACATCAGCCATGTCTGAAAAAAATAAGTGTTCTCTTTTTGTATTCTGAGTCCTTCTCCCTATTTAGTTGTGGGTGAAATATTTCATCATTAATCTTCTGGAATCCTAGTGGATCATTACACTGATAAGAATTCAGGACAATGGCATGTCATCATAAATTGTTCATCCGTTCTTCAATTTATGGGCTCCTTTTCATGTTCCAATTTTTTAGGCAATATTACTTATAATTCTTTGACATTCTCCTCTGTAAAATTTTGTTAGGCTAATTAAATTGCGCATCATCTAAAGAAACAATTTTTGTGAAGAAGGGGCTATATACATCAACTGCCACCAACTGTCACCTAGAGACAGGTAAGTAACTCCCCACCCCCACCTCAACAAGGACAGGAATAGCATACTCCAGGGAAGTCAAGCCAACACCAGTTCCCTTAAGACTTCGATAAAGATGAAGGGCCCTGAACCTAGAAGCTCTGGAAATAGAAATCTCTCCTCTTCCCCCAAGAGCACCAGTTCTGTTTTCAGCCTGGGCCTTGTAACCAATGTGTAGGGGAACAATCTCTGTGGGGAAGGGGCCCACAGAGCTCAGCATCATCACCAATTACTGACCAACTGCCACCAAGCAACAGGTAAGCCCCCGATGCCCTGGAAAAGTGCCACCCTCTGGGTCACTGCTTCTGTTTCTAGCCCTGCCTTTCATGACATCAGAAATAAATGTGATTTTTTTTTCTCCCAGTGGAAATGACATTAAAGAAGAGGCATCATCATCTATTTTGGTTTCTATTTGACTTTCAACTAAAGTTTTCTATACATATTATCTCTTCCCTTTAGAATGTGAGTTTCTTGAAACTAAGGAAAGTGTCTTTTTTATTTATATCCTTGGTGTTTGGCAGTGTTTTGTGTCATAAGTTTAATAGATGCCTTTATATTCATGTATTCACTTTTCTTCTCTTCCTTCTTCCCTCTTTCCTTCCTTCTATCCCCTCCTTTCTTTTTTCCTTTCCCTTTTTTTCTTCCCCTTTCTTCCTTCCCTTTCCCCTTTCCTTTTTCTTTATCTTTTCCTTTGCTTTCCTTATTTCCTTACCTTGCCTTTCCCTTTTCTTTTCCTTTCCTCTTCCTTCCTTTATTGTTTTTTTCCTTCCTTCCTTCCTTCCTTCCTTCCTTCCTTCCTTCCTTCCTTCCTTCCTTCCTTTCTTTCTTTTTCTTCCTTTCTTTCTTTCTCATTTCCCTCCCTCCCTCTCTTTTTTCTTGCTCTCTCTTTCTTTCTCTCTCATTTCCCTCCCCCCCCCTTCTCTTTCTTTCTAGGCTAAAGAAATAAAGTTCAGTCTCAACCAAGACCTTTGTTTTCCTTTTCTATATTTAGTGTTTTGCACTTAATAACTGTGTAATAGGATGCAGAGGGTAGGGGAGAGTCCCTAGCCAATTGGGATCCAGTCCTCAGAGCATATTCAGGGGGCTAGGGCTACTTCTGGCCCACATCCTGGTTTTGGTGAGCATGCTCTGCCTAGATTCTTTGTAATCAAAGCTGTTAGGTGACTGTTTTCCATAGGCTTACTGCTCCAGGAAGGGGGAGAAAAACCCTTTAATTAGTTCAAGAGTTGGAGCTGAAAGGACACACAAAAATTTAGTAGGAAAATGTGATTTCTTTCACCTAAGAACTTGAGATAATTCCGCCATGTATGGGGATGGAGAACATGAGATACTTCTGATTATTCACCTCTTTGTGTTTGCTATTTTCTGTTCTAAGGTGAATTAGTATTGAGACAGACCAGGTTGGAAGATTCAAAATATTGGAAGAAGCATCAGAGATCCAGAAACAGAGCTATCCCAGAGGAGCCAACTCCTGGACCTTTTCAGCAATGAATTAATTGAAACTGTGTCCCGAGGCCAGGAATTGATTGATTGCCCCATCATCTGGACTTCACCCTGAAGGTGAACTTTATGCAAATGAATAATTGAAGAAACAGATTAATGAATGGAATGTCCAGAAGCAGGTGGAACTACGTGTTAGCAAGATTTCCTTTATGTATATGTGCTGCTTTTATTTACATTCCAAGAATCTCATGAATTTGAAATCTTTTAGCTTTGGCAATTATATGTATTGGCAGATCAAATCCCATTAATGCACACTCATACACTTTAAAAAATAGAAGTATACAGGTATTAAGCATAAAGAGTCATATTGATTTTTATTATCCTGGAGTGGACTTCCCAAGGGAAAGATCATCTTGACCAAAGTAGTTCAGGATCTGTTCTGAAACTTAGCAAATTGACTGGAACCCTGAGGAGTTAAATGACCTACTTGGGGTTGGTCCTATAGCAAGGGTACTTCAGAAGACAGACTTTTAGCAATGCAGCAGGCTCTCTATCCACTGTGCTTCCTCTGACTGATCAGATTGGGGAAAGTGTAGCTCAGAGACAAATTTGCCCAACATTCATCAGATTGGGGATTTGCTCAATGAGATAGCTGCTTGGCAATAAGAATGTAATTTTAATGACTTCTAACATTAAATCACATCCTTCTCAGGTAGAGAATACATATACAGAAGGGAAAAGAACATGGCTAAGGTTCATGAGAGAAAGAAGACATTTACAGATAAAATGTTGGTGGCAAGTGTGGAGGGCAGTTTGTAGGGAAAGTAATTCTGGGAAGATGGGACAGAGTAGTGAGGGAGTCTTTCCATGGGTTTGCTATTGCTGCATTCTGTCAGGACACTTCTTGGTGAGCAGAGAAAACCAAAAATATTTCTGAGCATCTCAGCCCTTAGAAAAAATGAAACTGCTTTGGTAACATAAGGAGCACATTCAAAAAATGACACTAAAATCACCTTTAATAAGGCAAGAAGCAGCAAAATAGCAAGGGAGAGAAAATCATTCTTCTCAAAACAGGATAAAATAACTTCAAGGGAGCTGGCAGAATTTAGGTCTTCTCTTCTGTAGGGGGTATATATAAGTTATGTATATATACATACTTAGACATATATTAATGTCCCTTATTTTTTTCACCTTATCAGTTTTTATTCTCTTTTCTCCCTTGTCTTTCGGTTGTAAAGAAAAAGAAAAAAGTAGCCTTGCCTACAGATAGGCATTTTAAGCAAAATGAAATCCTTCATTGGTCATGTATAAAAAAATCTGTATGTCTGATTCTGCATTTTCAGTCCATACATCCCTGTTATGAAGTGGGTAGAAGTCTTAATCATTAGACCTCTGCAATCTTTCTGCATCTCTCTGCCTCTGTCTCTGTTTCAAATGGAAGAACACATAGATTTAATCACCACTACTTAATCTTCTAAGGCAGGGATTTTATAGTATTATTTGCTCCACTATGGGATAGGGACTGGACCTGTGATTTCATTGGTGTAGGGAACTTCCGATGAAGAAACTCCCTTTGCCAATTGTTCCTTCACTGCAGTTTATGGTCTTAGCAGCTTGGAGCACCTGTGGCAAGGAGGAATTAAGTGACTTGCTCAGGGTCATACAGTCATGTCTAGGTAAGAGGCAGGGCTTGAACCCAGGCCTTCTTAGATGGAGCACAGCATGCTTCTTTTAGTTTCTTTTTTTTCTCTACATAGACAAATTATAAAAGATTACTATAGAGTACCTAGAAATCTTATTCAAGGACCAGCATCATTTACTACAGAGAGTCAGGGGGCAGGAGGGCACCTTAGGGGATTGACTTACTTTAGATTGTGTTCTGCTGAGTTTGGGCCTGTGAATCACAGAATGACCCTGCATTCTTTTCTTGGGCCTACTCTTCTTTTACTGTTGCTTTAATGCTGGTAAAGTTTGATTTGAGAATTGTTAATTCATATGCTATGTCTTGATCCTAACCAAGTGAAACCATGCATAGGCTGATGGCCAGCCAGATTGACTGATATTGGAGTGATGGTGGCACTGTCCCTTTCAATAGGGAAAAAAAATAGTTTCGTTTCTGTTGCTTTTTTCCTCAGAAAAGCTTGATTGTCATTTTTTGCATAGTAGTAGAAATACATTTCTGTTCCTTCCCATATATCTACTTGGTTCAGATTCACTATTCAGATATAGTGTATACATATATATCTTTATATATCTATATCTATCTATCTTTCTCTATATGTAGCATGTCTGTTTTGTTTTCCAATCTAAAAAAGGAGAGATGATTTGGTGTATATGCTCAGCCTCCAAGAAATTGTAAATATAGCTAGCTGTTAAGAGGGTTCATGACATGTAATTGTAGTTATGTGGATTGATTTCAGGCAGGTAGAGCTTTCACTGACAGAAGGAATATCCTGTGTCAGGAAGGATTACAAAGGTGGCAAGAGCCCTTTATCAGATGTAGGAATAAAAGTTCTGGAAGAAGAGGGGAAGCTAGATAGGGTGACGTTCCCCAAGCATTTATCTGGGTAGATATTAGTTACTGGGCCTCTGGCAGTCCACATCTGTGCTTCTGGGGTCTCTGGGGTCAGTAGAGGCAAGCTGCTGGAATTGCTGCCTCGTCTTTCTCCTCTTTCATATTCCCATCCTTCTCCACTTGGCTCATGGGACCAAGAGCTTCAGGATGTCTTTGAGGACCCAGTCAAGTAGTTTGCTCACACATGTTCCTAGCTCTCCATGGAGTCTGATGGATTCATGTTCCTTAGTGTCATGTGGAGAAGACATACTTGAGAGGGTATTGATATATGGAAACATGAAGGCCTAATGGTTTTGTGAGTTGTTTCTAGAATTAGAGCCTGTGAATTTCATAATTTTAGATTTAGAGCCAGAAGTGATGTTAGAGGTGATCATTGTAGGCTAGTCTTATTTTGCAAGGCAGGGCAAAGGAGACCTGGAGAGGTTATAAATGACTCTCCAAAAAGCTGGTAATGAAACAGGGAAAGAAAAGAGGGTTATTGAAGCATTTTTTAAATGCATAGAAAGGAGGGAAAGTCTGAATGAAACATAGATAAGCAGCTTTGAAAGTTACATGTGAATTTATTTATATTTATATAAATCATATAAATTTCCTTACAAGGAAAAGTATATAATAGGAAAATACAGAATAGAAATTCTCAGACATGTAAAAATCAAGTACTGCATTTTCTCTTGAAAGGGTCAATAGGAGTATCTTAATTAGTGAAAACTAATAGGGAACAAATAGCATTTGACACAGCTTCAAGGGAGGCAATGTTGCTTGCTTATGTTAACACAGCCCCAATTGCAGGCGTATCTTTTGTCTCTTGAGTTTCTGTATACTGGTCCCCTAGAGACAAGCTGTATGGTTCTAAATGGAAGAAGACAAAGGTCTACTGATGGCTTATGATGTCAGGGCATTCCCTGATTCTCTTTTGGAGACAGAGAAAAATTGATGCTACTATAGGTGTCTAAGAAAGCATTTCTGCTTTTTCTGCATTCTGAGACATAGTCCCCTCAGGAGAGTCTATTTTTCTGAACTATTTTATTTCTGAATATTTTGAGATTTTTGGAGACTCAGTCCCATAGTCTTCTACTATTACAGAAGCTTTACAGTCATCAAGGAACTGAACAGGCTGAGTTTCCTAATCTTAGGAGCATTTAAAGATTCTTACTTATTTTTTATCTTCATAAGGTTCTTATTGGTGAGTGGGCTTCCATGGAGTATACTAGCATCTCTGATGTGGGAAAAATCAGGGTAGCTAGAGATAGACAAGATAGTATTTTCTTGGGAATAAGACTGGGAGAGACAGAGAGCTGCAAGCATGTACATAGTTGTGAGAAACAACTATCTCTCAGCCCTTGGGTGTCTGTTCCTTGGAGTTGCAAATCATTTCTGATTTCTCCCACAAGACAGGCTCAGGGAGCCTCTGAATTGGATCCCTTCAATGACAGGAAAGTGGGAGGGGAAAACTCTAACTTGGGAAGGTTTAGAGAGAAAAAAAGGGCTCTGTGCTCTAGACCAATGGTCACCAAACAAGATTGTGGTATTCTGCAGCGGCTTCAGGTTAACTTGAGAAAGTGCTCAAGACATTTTCAAAAACTCATTACAAAGTTCATGTGGCTTCACTTGAGGATTTAAGAGTTGACTCAGACGGGGTCATACAATTAAATGATAAAGCAACTCAAATTAGAACAGTTTACTTTCCATTACAAATTGAAATATTGTGGGAAATTCACAAGTTTGGTAAATATTTCTTGAAAACTACAAAGCAGAAAGCATATTAAAAATTTCTTTTGGAGTCTCTGATTTCCCTAATCTTGGGTGTTGACTCAATTCTATAGAGGCAGGGCCTTTGATTACTATTAAGCCATTGGGGGCAATAGAAACCAGTGTGTGTCAAATTTCAGTCTTGGAAGACCACTTTAGATCAGGATTTACAACTTTGGGTTCACGTACTTGTTTATTAAATATTTTGATAACTCTTTCAATACAATTGATTTCACTTGTGATCCTATGTGTTTTGTTTTATGCATTGAAAATCATTATTCTGAGAAAGAGTCCTTATGTTTCATCAGACTGACAAAGGAGTCCATGACACATGAAACCCCACATTTTAAGTACTTAAGATTGTAGATGGTTAGTGGGATAACTTGTTTTAACACCACCCTTTCTTCTTAAGTGATTTTACTTTTACTCTATATGTTTCTCATATATGTTTACTCATATATTTTGTTCATAATTAGTTATAAGATCCTTGAGGGCAGGTTTTTTTTATGCTTTTGTTTGTCTTTTGTATCCTCAATGCTTAGCATAGTGCCTGTCCCTTAGTAAGAACTTAATAAATGCTTGTTGATTGATTGGTCCCATAGTCTTTCACAAATAGAGTGATGGATACAGACTAGGATCTGTTATTGTCATTACTACCTTCCTATTGCTTTCTAAGTACTTAAAATATTTTAAACCTGTCTTTGTTTTTTATATCATCATAGTAATATCCAATATCTCTTCCCCTCCTCATTTTTTAAAGACAAAAAATAAGAGAAAAAATCTTCAAAATTGATTAAAAATATTGAGAAAGTCTGAAAATGTGTACCACTTGTGGACTTTCCCCCTTCATGAAGCAGTGAACAGGGATTATCTTCTCTATCTTTTTGTCATGTTTTTTAAATCATTTCAGTACATTCCATTTTTTTCATCAGCGGTTGTTTTTTACATTGTTGTAGTTATTATATATATTTTTTCTTTCTTGAAATACTTTTATAGCTATAATCTGTGTTCCAGCTGGGTAGATTTCATAAAATCACTCTTGGGTATTTTCCAGATAAAATCAAAGTGGGAAAATTTCATTTTGGGTTCCTCCTATAGGATTTAATTTTCTGCAGACCTGAAGATGGCACTATATTTTATTTTCTTTACTCAAAGGTAAATTGGTTATAAATTCATTCAATTATATAAAGATTAATTATCAAGTACCTACTTCTGAGTGCAGATTGAAGCAGAGCTTTTGAACTTTATTTTTCTTGCCTTTTTTTTTAACGTCAAGAGTAAATTACTGTGTTCCGTAGCAGATTTATGAAATGGTGAAAGAGACACAGGGTCTATACAGAGGTTTCTATGTAGTAAGAACAGGACTTCAAGCTTTGTGATTATCAAGAGAAATAAACCTTTGAAAGGGTGTAAAGAAAAGTAATTATGTGGAAAGAATGAACAAAAAGGGCTGTTTACTATATATTCAGATCTAGATTATTTTGTCTCTAAAATGGGAAAGAAAATAGGATAAAGGATCACTTTTAAACTTCCATCTTATCAAGTTACTTCAGGTGTCCAATAGACAACTGGTGTTCTGTGATGTCAACATGATCTCAATATTCCCCTCAGCACTGGTTCTACTCAAGGAATTGAAATGTTTTTGGGAGATAGTCCTCCAAGGAGGACCCATTTCTTAGAAGGGATTGATTTGTTATTTTTTTTCATTTGGTTTGTTTCTAGTGTGAATTTAATCTCGTAGTCTCCACTACACAGAGACAAATTTCTAAGTTACCAAGGTCACTGAGAATTAGACTGAACCTCTGTCCTGACTTTGGGACATTAGAAATTCCCTTGTTCCTGGTCTTCTTAATAGTTCCTATTGGTGAGACACACTTTGGGATAGGGTGAACTGTAAAGTATGGAATCACCAGCATGACCCTGGGGAGGACAGAAAGGGAAAAAGCATAATTTAGAAGATGGGGTTTTATTATAATCCAATTTGTTTGCAATTTCCTAAGGTAGCTATTACAAATTCAAAAGTATGTAAGAAGTCTCTTAGGGAGAGGTTTGAATGATATTTGAACCTTGAGTCTGTGAGATTCTTCAGCAAAGTCAATAATTTTAGAACTGGTCTTGAGCAACTTGTGAGTTTCGGAGGATGAGACAAGATGTTTTGTCAAAATTTTTTTATTGAAATCAATGAGTGATTGCTGAAATTTCACAATTAGAGTACTTCAATCTTTTTTTGTTTCTAGACTTCAATTGGGACAAAACAGATAAGATGGATGACATGACCAAAACTGGGAATGAAAGGAATAACTTGCTCCATTCTATTGAGGCTGATCCTGAGTTAAGGATGTATAATATATACATATGTATGTAAAATAACACATGTGTTGAAAATGACTCAAAATGAAGACATTAGGAAATGGTTAAAAAAAGAAAAAGAGATCCCAGACAAGGAAAAACTAACTTAAAGAACATTTAATTATTGATTAATAGCATATTTGGGGATAACTGGAATCAGACTTCCTTACTTTTTTTGTTAATATATCATTTTCTCAAGGAAATCTTTCAGTGGAAGAATGGTGAGAAAATACAAGATATTTCCAGCAGGTGAGAATTTTGGTTTTCTTAAAAGGGTCCCCATCACCTATCTCTTGGTTAGTGGGTCTCATCCTTTTGATCCAAGTTTGGGGATTTTCAGAACTGAGTTATAATAATGGAAGAGCCTGGGTTCAAATCCTGCTTCTTGATTCAGCTGCATAATCTCAACAGTTACTGAGGCTTCTCCCATAACTTCAGTTTTATCATCACTCACCTGTAAGATGATGTGAATTGGACTAGATGACCTCTGAGTTATTTTCTAGCTTCACATCTATGAGCACTGATCTGAGAATCAGGAGACCTAGGTTCTAGTCCTGCCCCTGCTACTACTATACACTTTGGCCTTGGGCAAGTCATTTCTCTTACTCGTGTCTCGGATTTCATCATCTATAAAATGGCAGTATTGATTGTACCTTTACCACCTGTTGCTAGGAAAATGCTGGGTGAAATGTCAGACAGCACGATTATATAAAAATGTGTTCTATTTCCTCATCTATCAGATGGGGTTGATCATAGCTTTGTAGTAATTAAATGTGATTATCAGGTAGATTAAATGAGATAATGTATGTAAAAGTGCTTTGAATACTTGCAAAGCATAAAGGCTTTACTGTTGTTGTTAGGTCTTCACAATCCCTCTACTTCCTCTTCCACAATTCCCTTCCCATATTCCCATACTTACTCATTTCTTTACCTTACTCACATGGTCTCTTTTTCATCAGCATCCCTGGTCCAGTTGCCTCCAAAAGGTTTTTGTCAACAGCCCAAGTTTGTGCGGTTACCATGTCCTCCTCATAGGATAGCACCATTGTGGGATCGAGGCTATCATTGCAGGGCTGAGCAGATGTCATGCTTCAATTTCCAGACCCAAATCACCAGCTCATCACACACACCTTTCCAGAGAACTGCCTCTGCACAGCTGCCCTGCCTCAGTGATCACCCCCACCACCCCCACCACCGATCACTGGCAATACCATCATCTTATTTGAATTATAAACCATCTCCATGCCCCAAACAATGTGCTTGTGCCTCTGTGTTGCATTTACCTTGCCTTTATTTCAAGGCAAGTTCAGATGCCATACCTGTTGAATCTCCTGATTCTGAAACTCTTCCGGATGCTAATCACCAGACTGAGGCTTCACTGAACTCTGATCTGCGGTCCCAGACACCTTCATTCATTGACCACCTTTCCAAGATTTTAAGGAGTCAAGACCATTCAGAGCTCTCCTTAAATCATCAGCTTCCAGCTTCACTTCAGTCTCTCCCTTTCTCCCTATGTCTATCACCATCAGCTACATCTCCACCATCACCATCAACCCTCACCCAACCACAACCACAGCCACGAACACGACCACGACCACGATCACGACCACGACCACGATCACGGGGACCTCAGACTCGGCTTCAGTCCAGACCTCAGCCTTCACCTTTACGTCATCACTTACCTTTGCCTCAAAAGCCACTTTTAGGTGACTGGAAGGTCAAGAAACAGGCTAAGAGTCCTCTTCATGCAGAACATAAGGTCAAGACTGCAGATATAATAAGCTCAAAGCACCCAGTAGGTCCCAAGAGTGCCTTATCAGGGCAAAGTTCCCAAGCTAAAGTTACACCACTCCGAGGGCATCAAACAAGGACTACTTCTGCCCTTTCAGGAGACTGCCACCCCCAGAGAGGCAGGATTATGTCACCTCCACTTAAACATCGTTCCAGGCTCACAACTTTGAAAACAACCAAGAATAAAGCTTCCAAGGCATAATATTCTGACCCTTTTCCTGAGGATGTAGCTACTATATTAGAATTTGACTATACTTCTGGTCAAAATCAGACACAAGTGACAGTGATGCCCAGAAGAGCCATCACTTCATGTTTCCTTCATCTCTACATGTTCATCACTTCACAAAGCTACACCAGGTCCACAAGTGTGTGGGCACCATACTCATCTACTGTGTTATACACAGGTCATCTCATCTTACCATAAGGCTATAGAGTTTCAACTATGCCATCACCAGATTATAAACCATGGAACTTGAAATTTTTACCAACCGTCTAGGAACCAAGATCACCTTCATACTTTTCATAGGTCTAACTCATAGTGATTAAGGCTTCACTAGACCCTGAATATAAGACCAAGTATAAAACTGAGCCATAGCAATACCCTGACCACCAAGTTGCTCTCCACTAGGCCTGGCATTGAGCTGAAGTTTTCATGGATGTCAACCACCAAACCATATATTATCAATAGACTTGAACATCTGACTTGAAGCAATTGCTATGTCAAAAGCCCAGGCCATAACATTAACCCTGGCTGTAAGGCTTTGTTGAGTACAAAAAGGGACCCCAGTACTTTATCACCCTACTGACTGACCTTATCAATGAACAACTAATTTGGACATAGGTCATAACATGAACCTACTCCGGACACATAAACTATAGGACTGGCAAATTGGGCAAAGAATACCCTGTCTTGATTGGAGCTTTTGGTTGGAATAATGTTGAGAGGCTATACAGAATTCCAATTGCCAGGGTATAGTGACATAGAGTCAGGACTACTAGATAATACTTCTATTAGGTATTAAACAGTTGGACAAACTGTCACCAGAATTAGGCTAACAAACTGAGGACATACAGGGTTAGGTTTTCTGGATGTTATATCCATTAGATCATTTAATCTTTTGGACTACCAAAAAGCAAAAGCTGATGACCTCTATCACTTGTGTTGTGGGGGGGAATCAGTCTTCATGTATGGGTTGAATTAGAGGTGGTCTGAGGTCCTTTCTGACACTGAAATTCTGTCATTCTGTAATATAGACTGAATAGAATTCTACATAAAACAACTTATTCCCTTTTCTACACCAAAGTGTTTTATGGTAATTCAATGAATGCCACAGTAAAACCTTGGTAAATGACACCCATGGCATCCTGAAAACCTATTCTGATTTTCTTAACCTCAAAGGGAATCATGCTCACAGTTCCATCCTTCAATATTTAAGTGCTTCAAATTTTTTTCAGACAACTAATATATCTCATCAAACCATAATAATAGATGGTTATTTCCATTAATTAAAAAAAGTTCATGTTGTTGCCAACACTTTGGTGATGAACCTTACTAAAATGTAGCAAGATATTTTTGGTCAGTTTGCTTTAAGTCTTGTCAGTTTGGCATAGGCCTAGAGCAAAAGATTTGAGAATTTGTGGTCATGATGTACTCTCTGAGTGGGACCTGAGTAAAGTCATTGTTCTGTGAGAGAGTGAAAACAAAGGAATTATTACCTTTTATAGACAAAACAAGTTTCCCTGTTGAGAGTCCCAAATAGAACTTCTGACCTTTTAAACTTGGTTCCATAGGTCTCACTATATATGGAAAACATAGCTGCTACGGGGAGCATATTTAGGCTTTGTGCCATAGCTTGGGATGTGTAATGGACAAGGAGGCTTGGGTCTATGTGCCTCTGATAGGATTCTGAAGTTCTGAGCAAGTGAAATTAATTCCTCATTCTCATATATGAAAAGCTTTCCTGTCATAGCAACTAAATGTCCATTTATATTATTTGACAGAATGCTAAAACCCTGTCAAGTCTGACTAAAGCTAGAATCGTCATTTCCCTTGCTGCTACCACCCAGCAGAGAAGCAACAATGGGGAAGGAAGGTATCAGAATCTCAAGAAACGTGTCAGTCTCGGAGCATATGAATTTGCTCTAGGATCTAGAATGGTGAATGAACCAAGTAAAATTTTTGGTGAACAAAGATGCTCGTTCACATCACTCTGATCCTTCAAAAATCTTCACTTGGTCCTACCAATAACCAAGTTATTGTCCTTTTCCCATATTTCTCCTCTAATCTAGAAAAAAACTGTCTACATCAGGTGCCTCCATTTCCTCCACTCACTTCTCACAGTTTCTTCCCTTTTAGTATCTGACCTCATCACTCAACTGGTTTCAATGGGGGATAACCAACAACGATCTCTTAACTGCCAAATGCAATGCATTCTTCTTAGTCCTCAACCATTTTTTCTGACTTTTTTGCAGTAAGGTACTGTTGATCAGCCTCTCTTCTGGAAACTTCCTCTCCCTTGAATTTTCTGAATTATCTATGTGCTCATATAGATTCCCTCCTACTTGGCTAGCTATTTCTTTTCAGTCTTCTCATCACCTATGTCCTGGTTCTAACTGTGCATATTCTCCAAGACACTGTCCTCTCTTTGCTTTATACTTTCTTCTTATTTCTCCTCTCTTTATAATCTCTTGGTGACTTCCTTGAGTATAATGTTCAACTAAGATCTTTACACTGACTTCTCCCAGGCATGTAATCCAGGTCTCCTTTCTCTTATGAGTACTAATCCTGCATCACTAAGTCCTCCCTATGGGGCATTTGTAGTTATCTCAAGCTCAGTAGGTATAGAGCAAAACTCTTACCTATCACCCATCCCACTCCATATCCCCTTCCCTATTTCTGTTGAGGGTACCATTAACCTTCCAATTACCCACATTCAGAACTCCAGAGTTATCCAAACTCTCTCCTCACTTCCCCTCCCATACCCAATCAATTTCTAAGTCTTATTGATTCCACCCCAAATTTGCCTCACTTTATAACTCTGTCCTCAATGACTAGTCTTTGCCTGGTGCTAGGCAGAACAGAGGTTAGTGATATAGACTTGAAGCAAGAACACCAAGTTCAAATCCTGCCACAGTTACTTAATAAGCTGGGCAAATAACTTTACTCATCTTAGCCTCAATTTACTCATCTGTAAAATCAGGACAAAAATACCACCAGTCTCCCAGGTTTGTGAGAAGCAAATGAGATAACAAAGTGCTTTGTAAACCTTAAAATACAATTTAAATGCTATCTGACTCTTAGGCTGGGCTAATGAGTAGGTATTCCCGTGTTTCTGTGTTCAACTATAATTTTGTTGCTCAGTGATAATCTTTTCATCTACATATCCTATAGTAAGAAGCTTTTCTCCTACAGTAAGGGATAACCCTCTTGGAAGAGCCACAGTATCAGTATTATCAACCAAAAAAGGCCACATAGATTTTGTAGAACCCCTAAGGTGATTTTCAGTTATAAATTCTATGATTTCTATGTAAGTGATGGAAAGTGTCAATCTTTTAAGAGTTTGGCCTTAATAAAAACAAATGGAATTAGGTTAACATGTATTAGCCTCCAAAGGTTGGTCTTAAGACCAAATGGAATGAGGTTAACATGTGTGTGTGTATTCTCCAGCCTTGCAAACATGCATAAATGTGGGCCCAGTTAGGAACTGAACCTCCAAACTAGTTTTTAGAGAAGACATTTATAGAAGTGAACAAGGAGCCATAAAATTAATGACTCCAATAAAAACTGACTTAAGACCGTAAAACTGACTCAAGATGTCTTGGCATTCATCAGAGTTCTGCTAGTGAAAAGCCCATCTCAGGATGTCTGCTTCAGGTCACTGTCTCATTTAGAGGAGGGAAGGTGCTATCAAGAACTCCATTAGGAGAGGAAGAGTGCCCCACTTCCCTGACTCAAATATTTGTGCCTTATCAGCTATGTTGCAGAATTTTATAAAGCAGTGGAATCTATGTCCCCTTCCAGGATATCTGTGTCATCTTATTGATGCAATGGGAAGATTTATATTTGTTACAGGTAAACGAAGTTTATATTTGTTTTTAGACAACATTGTCAAAAGGACTACTCAAGGAGTAACTAAACAAAAGGAGAACTAAAGCTATAAGATAACAGTTTTAAAGCCAGGAGCGACCTTCCTAGCAAACTCAGTACTAGGAACAGGTAAGAGTCAGGTTTTGAAACCAGGATGCTCAGATTCCAACTGCAACGCTGTATCCACTACACCATGCTGCTCATTAGTTCTTCATGGGAGAGGTTGAGAACTTAGTTTCTTGAGGGATAATTAACATTTGGAGGGAGAGAGTAAAAATAATAACTTTTTATGGTTAGGAAGGTCAATTTATTTTTGAATCCTGCCCTGGCCACTTATCTATGTGATTCTGGGTGAGTCTTAAATTTCTCTTTCCTCATCTACTAACTGGGCATGTATGCCTCCCAGGATTGTCCAGAAGTTCAAGAAAGGGAATACCCATTAATTCCCATTTAAATATCTTCCTGGGAAGGTCAAATCAGAAGAGATTGTTGCTCCAGGGCAATTCTGGATCTTTTGTATGGTGGTAATAATAGTGAAGATTTACCTGATGGCTGAAGGTTTGCAAAGCACTTATGTTATTTCAAAATGGTATATATGAAGCATTTCCTATGTGCCAGGTACTTAGGTGCTAAGAGCTAGGAATGCAAAGTCAGAATCTATTCTCAAGGAATTGACTTTCTAAATGCGAGTGGGGGGAGGATATAGAAGCTGTTCTTGGCTGATGGGGCAAGAGGACATGGTTGGCCAGGACTTTTTTCTTAAAATTGAGATTCTGCTTCTCCAGATTTATTGGAGAGCAAGTGATCTATATCCAAAGGGCAACAAAACCATTCATACCATTAATCCAGCAATGCTAGATCTGTACCCCAGAGAAATCATCCAAAGTGGGAAATGACCCACATTTACAAAAATGTGTATAGTAGCTCTTTTTTATAGTGGCAAAGAATTGGAAATTGAAGGAATGTCCATCAATTAGGGAATGGCTGAACAAATTGTGGTATATGAATGTGATAGACTACTATACTGTAATCATAATTGACTGGACTTCAGAGAAGCCTAGAAAGATTTACATAAACTGATGCTGAGTGAAGTGAGCAGAACTGGAGAACATTGTACACATTAATGGAAACATTATGAGATGATCAACCTCAGCTCCTCTCTGCAGTTCAGAGATCAAAGACAAGGCTTGTTATAGAAAATGCCATCCACATTTGGGGGGAACCCCACCTTCCAAAAACACTATGGAGGCTGAATGTTCACTTTTTAAAATTTTTTGTTTTTTCTTATGATTTTTCTCCCTTTCTCTAATTCTTTCAAAGCCTGACTAATATGGAAATAATGTTAAACATGACTACATGCACAACTTTTACCATATTGTTTACTGCCATGGGGAGGGGAGAGGGAAGGTAGAGTGGTGGAAAAATGTGGAATTCATAAACTTGCAAATGGATGAATGTTGAAAAACTACTTTTGCATGTAATTGGAAAAAATAAAATGAAATACAGAAAAAAGAAATTGAGGTTCTGAGTGAAACCAAACAATGAGAGGAAGGAGTCACAGAGCCAGATTGTACTTCTAGAATGAATATTGATAAATCTCATTTTTCCAGGTGAAGAAATTGAGGTAAGTGAACACATAGCCAGTGGTGGATCTGAGGCAGGATCCAAAGTCTTCTTGACACCAAATTCAGTCCACCATGATGAGTAATGATAAATGATTAAAAGCCTGCCACTCTGAGTAATATTCTTTGGGTCCTACTTATTATTGATGAGTATACCTACTTCCAGAGCCATTGCAACACTTCTCAATCCACAAACTTTTGCTTGGAAGTAGAAGTAGCTAACTCAGAATGTAGGAAGAATATGTTGAGCCCAATAAAATATAAATGAAAGTGATAAGGCAACTAGATAAACTTCAATGCCACATTGTTGAGAAGGGAGGATATATAGAAATCAGTTCTACTGGTGGAACTGGGGAAAGTCGAGGGTTTCTGGTTGTCAAGTTGGTCACCTCCTCCAGTGAGCAATCACCAAAGACCTGAGAACACCATAGTTAACGAGCTGCTAACTGTGGATCATGATGATGTATTTTGGACCTTATCAAGGAGAATAATGGAATCTTACTATGTATAGGATGATAGTAAGATCTGAGAGATTTTGAGTTGGCCATGTCATCTCAGGAAGCTCCCCATTGCTCAACTTGAAGCCTGCTGTTCTGAACAATTATCACCATTCCCCAGCCTTCCCTGCCTTCTCTAGACTTTCAGTTGTTATGCAGAAATGCTTTTTTTTTTTGTTTTGTTTTTTCAAGGCAAATGGGGTTAAGTGGCTTGCCCAAGGCCACACAGCTAGGTAATTATTAAGTGTCTGAGACCGGATTTGAACCCAGGTACTCCTGACTCCAGGGCCAGTGCTTTATCCACTACGCCACCTAGCTGCCCCCAGAAATGCTTTTGTAACAACTTTGCCAGGTCCAACCTTCCATGAGACTCCTTTCCTATTTAGCTATTTAAACCAGGCAACCTCTGTCTCTCTTGGGCACTCCAAGACTTCTGTACTATATAGTGTCTTGAATTGCATTTCTCTTGCCTTTATTAAAAGATGCTAATTTTTGCTACTTTGGTTGTTCTTGTTCAGTTTCAGTCACATCCCACTCTTCGTGACCCTTATCTGGGATTTTCTTGGCAAAGATATAAGAATGGTTTACCATTCTCCAGTTCATTTTTAACAGATGAGGAACTGAGGCAAACAAGCTTAAATGTCTTGCCTAGGGCCACAGAAAAGTGTCTGCTGCCAGATTTGAACTCAGGAAGATGATCTTGATTCCAGGCCTGGAATTCATGTCACCTATCTGTCCCTAATTAACCCTAGTTGCTCCTTTGGTAGTCTTATTTCAGCTTGACACTTTTGTGTGTGAGTAGATTTCAGAGTAGAGTTGGGGAGACAAGTGAGGGCCTCAAGTCTATAATTGATACAGAGAATCATGGACATAGGGAACATTGGAAACAAATTTTGTAATTTATAATTTTGTAATCTGTTAAAATCTTGTAATCCTACTGATCCTCATAACCCTCTGTACTGTTAAAACACTTCATTCATGTTACTTTGACATCCTTGACCTCCAGTCTGACCTTGGCCATGTTCTCATTGGTAAGGCCAAGTAAGATTATGCAAGAGTGACAAAATCATCTGAAAAACAACCTTACTGGAATCAGACCCTCCAATGAAGACCCCTGACCACTTCCAAAAGGTAAACTTTCCAATGCAGGACTTGGACAACTCCTAAAACATTGCCTTTTCCCATGGGCCCTGAGGGGCCATTTAAGAAAACTCTGGTGGGTGCTAAATCTCTTATTCTCTTGGGATTCCCTGCCTAAATTAATTTAGTAGCTGGCCTGCTTTGTTAATCTCTATTACTAAAAAAAAGAAATCCATGTGGTCTTTAATTTCTCTTCACTTTCTCTAACACTCACTTTGTGTTGCAACGACTTCTTAATAAATCTTTTTTTTTTTTCTTTGTTACTCCTGCATTCCTGGGTCAATTTGTGATTCATCATAGGAAATATAGAGCCCCTGCAACATAATTAGCAATAAAAAAAAATTAACCTAGTAGCAGAGATAGGCTATAGCTGGATGGTGCAGTGAATTCTGAGTTCAAATTTGGCCTTGGATACTTCTCTGCTATGGGACTCTGGGCAAGTCATTTTAACCTATTTGTCTCAGTTTTCTCATCTATAAAATGAGCTGTAGAAGGAAATGACAAAGTACTGTGTATCTTTGCTGAGAAAATCTCAGAGGGGCACAATCAACACGATTGAAAAACAAATAACAGAAACAGGAGCCACAACGTAACATATTAGAACTAGATAGGTTGGAGATAAAATGCCTTGGTCCTCCCACTCTCCCCTCAAATTTCAAACTATTCTGAATTTAATGCTTCAGATATATAAGTATTGTAAGACATTATTGTCATAGTCATCTTAATTTATATTTGCTCAAGAGATTGGCTTAATATTTTACACAGGAAAACCCCCCTAAAATAGATGAATAATTTCCCTTGTTCTGACAAGGGTATGCTCTACAGTCAGATAGGCAGTCCATTGTGTAAATTGGCAGGCAGAACAAACATTGAAGATGACAGTGTCTTGGGCGCAGTTTCACAGTTAACCAAAGGGGCTTTTCTAAAGCCTAGATTTGACTGTGTCACTCCTCTACTCAATAAACTCTAGCGGTTCTTAATTACTTATAGTATCAAACATAAATTCTCAGTTTGACATTTAAAACCCTTCTCAGTTTGGTTCCTTTCTAGTATTTTTTTTGTATAATTCTTTCCCTTCGTGTACATCAGTCAGTCCAACTGACCTGTTTACTGTTCCTCATATATTGAATTCCATTTTTGTCTCTGTTCCTTTACAAATCATCTCTAACTTTTCCTTTCAGAGTCCTTAGGAACTAACTTCTATATGAAACTTTTCCTGTTTCTCCTATCTGTATTTACTACTTTTGCTTCAAATTATTTTGCATCTATTTTGCCTATTTTTTTTATATTTATGCATGGTAGATGATAGAATGTAAGCTCCTTGAGGACAGGGACTGTTTAACTTCTGCCTTTGTATTCCTAATGCCTAGTACATAAGTAGTAATATTTTTGATTGATTCATCCCTAGTTATACCATGCTTTCTCACCTTTTTATATTTATTCACCTCATTCTTTTGTTGTAGAATATTTGTTTATTTGTGCCTTTTGAAATCCTCATTAGGAGGTGAGGATTGGATTGCCTTTGGGACACTGCACTGTGTTTTTAATGATCAGTTCCTGTTCATAAATTCATTGTATTGTCTTCTTTTTAAGACAAATATTTTCTCAGGTATGTTATGTGGTAGGGAAAAATATGGCCTTTCATGGTTCATGTAGAAGGTATCTGCTACCACAACTCAAATATTATAAAGATGAAAACTTAGATTTTAATATGATGCTCTAGCATATAGATATACATACACACATATAAATATATGGCTATAGTTATATACGTATACACAGATCCACCAAGTAGGAATTAGGACAGTGATATGATAAAAATGTAAAAGTTTTAAGTTTAAAATTTTATGTAAAAGTTTTAAATTTTAATGGAACAGTAAACTTTACTTTGAGAAAAACCACAAGATTATTAAGTTTTTTTGCATATATCTCTGAGATATATGTAAGATAAGGAATGTATGCCCAAAGAAGTTGTGGAAGGGGCTCCATTTTCTGGTGGAAGGATTAGGGCTGAATTAACAGTATAAAGGTTGTTCTTCTGTAATTTTATGTGTGTGAGTCTCCTTATTAGGGTATCACAGATCTACTTCTCATGAGAACTGTAATAAATGTTCCTTTGCTCTCTTTGATTTGTTTCACTTCTTAAGGTGGGGTAACAACTTCTGTTTTACACAATACATGTGTGTGCATACATATACATATCTATTTATCTATCTATATATAAAATTGTCTTTTAAATACTTCTATTAAGGACACACTTACTAAGTAAACATGTTATTCCTAGATGATATTTTTTCCTTTGATCCTGAAGGTAATTGAAAATAAGACAGAAAAAGTAAAACGAAGTACTTGGCATCCTTTAGACTTGATTAAATATATACAAGTAAATTCCCTTCCCTCATAAACAAGCTAAGTTCTCAAATTTTGAGTAAGGATTATACACGTAAAATTTAATGTTGTAAATAGATTTTTTTATATTATCTTTGTTCATTTTTTTTTCCTGATTTGAAGTTTCTATTTGAGGGGCTCATTTTATATCCAGGGCCACATGGACATAAAATGCCTCCTTTTTATATGCCTCCTTCAGCCTGTAAGATGGTTGTCTATAATCAATATGCAAAGTTTAGATGGAGATAGAAAGAGCAAATGGACTGTAAAAAAAGAAATTCTTTACACCTTCAGATGAACTATTGGATAGTCTAATTTGATGTTCCTAGTATAGGTTATTGCTAATTGGATTAACTTCATAAGATTAGATATGATTTTCACCATATGAACTAAATTTGGAAGACCAAATTTAAGTCCTTATTAAATTGTATGGAGTCTTATCCCTAGCAGGTTTTCTCAAAATTACCAAAGAAATCTCTGCAAATGACTTGGATTCAGAGGAATATTAGGAGGACCCCCCCACCCCCCGCATGACCTTTTTCCAAGGGAAAATGTTTCTAAGGATCAGATAGCTCCAGGAAAGCTAAGCTCCAAGATGAAATGTGCTGATTAAATGGACATTGGGAGAGAGTCACTAAGAACAAACTGGATCAAAGAGAATTTATGTTATTTAATTGATGATGATTATTATTTTTGCTTTAATGTTTCTTGGTGCTTATGTTTGCCTATAGAAGTGTATGCCCCAATTCTAATATAGATAAATCCATTTATAAGTTCAAAGAGAAGCATTACAGATTTCTCCATGATCAAAACAGAAAACTGTATGAGAATTTTAAATTTCTTTTTTATTAATTTTTATCATTTGGGGAACAGGGTCATTTCTTACAACTCCTTTCAACTGAACTAACTCCTTGGTAATATGTAAATTTTCCCCCTCAATCAGCTTATTTGTGAATCCTCTAAAAGTAGTTTGATCTGTAACTTTAGTTTTTTTATACCATCTGTTTAATTAGATGTGTTTATGTATGAAATTAAGACTGTTTATGAAAGTTTGTTCAACTTTTATGACATTGAAGGAAGCATAGGATTATGAACCTGTCTTTTCTTTAATTTTTTTTTACAAGGCAATGAATGGGATTAAGTGACTTGTCCAAGTTCACACAGCTAAGTAAGTATTAAGTATCTGAGCCCAAATTTGAACTCAGGTCCTCCTGACTCCAGGGTGGGTGCTCTATCCACTGCGCCACCTAGTTGCCCCTTCTTTGACTTTTATGACCTAAGAGGAATATACAAGATTGCACTATGTAAAGGAATTATTTCTCTGTCACTCTGATGTAAGTTTTATCTCCAATATGTCTTGTAAGAATCCTTTTCTTTATTCATGTTAACTCTTTGTTCATTCCCTCTTCCTTTCCCCAAATTTCTAATCCTCCTTAAGTTCTAGCTCCTTTCTTACTGCTTACAAATATATTAAGACAATCTCCATTCTTTTTTTATGATTTTTTTGAGGGGGGTAAGGTTGTGGAGTTAAATGACTTGCCAAAGGTCACACAGTTAGATAATTATTAAGTGTCTGAGGCCGCATTTGAACTCAGGTCCTCCTGACTCTAGGGCTAGTGAGTTACAGCCTTTATTCTTTAAACAATATGAAGTTCATCCTCTCAAGATACTGATCTAGATCTCTTCTTTTCAGTTTTCCACCTAGAAAAAAAACCAGTCTAGTCTCATTCTTTCATTTCCTCAATTCTCACTAACTTTTGACCCTTTTAACTTAGCTTCTTAGCTCACCACTCAACTGAAACTGGTGTGTCTAAGGTTACCAATGATCTCTTAATGACCAAATCCTTATCTTTCTTGCTCTCTGTTGCTTTGACATTGCTACCACCTTCTTCTAGATACCCCTTCCTGCCTGGATTTTCATGACACTGCTTTCACCTCATTAGTTTCTGTGGCTTCATCTATCACTTCTACAAGGATAACTCCAAGATATTTAAAGCCAGTCCCATTTTCTCCTCTGAATTATTTCCCTGCATCACCAACTATCTATGGGAATTTTGAACTGGATGTCCCTGGCAACTCATTGTATTTTCCCTCAAATCCTCCCTTCTTAAGACCTCTATTCTTGAGGGTATCACTGTTCTTCCAGTTACCCCAAGTTTGAAACCTAAAGGTTACTCGAGTCTTCCTTCACCTGTATAATCAACTGATACACATTATTGATTCTGCTGCACAATATATCTGGAACCTGTCCCCTTCTCTATTCAAAGGCCATCACTGGACTATGCCATCTTTTCTTTTATTTAAAGATTTTATTTATTTTGAGTTTTACAATTTTTCCCCTCAATCTTACTTCCCTCCCCTCAGCCCCCACAGAAAACAATTTGTCAGTCTTTACATTGCTTCCATGGTATAGATTGATCCAAATTGAATGTGATGAGAGAGAAATCATATCCTTAAGGAAGAAACAAAGTATAAGAGATAGCAAGGTCAGACAATAAGATATCAAGTTTTTTCCCTTCTAAATTTAATTTAATAGTCCTTGGTCTTTGTTCAAACTCCACAGTTGATTCTCTGGATACAGATGCTATTCTCCATTGCAGACAGCCCCAAATTCTCCCTGATTGTTGCACTGATGGAATGAGCAAGTCCATCAAGGTTGATCATCACCCACATGTTGCTGTTAGGGTGTACAGTGTTTTTCTGGATCTGCTCATCTCATTCAGCATCACTTCATGCAAATCCCTCCACGCTTCCCTGAATTCCCATCCCTCCTGGTTCCTAATAGAATAGTGTTCCATGACATAGACATACCACAGTTTGCTAAGCCATTCCCCAATTGAAGGACATTTACTTGATTTTCAATTCTTTGCCACCACAAACAGGGCTGCTATAAATATTTTTGTACAAGTGATGTTTTTACCCTTTTTTCATCATCTCTTCAGGGTATAGACCCAGCAATGATATTGCTGGATCAAAGGGCATGCACACCTTTGTTGCTCTTTGGGTGTAGTTCCAAATTTCTCTCCAGAAAGGTTGGATGAGTTCACAGATCCACCAACAATGTGACAGTTGGATTATGCCATCTTGCCTTCCAGTAATGACCTTGTGAGGATTTATTTCAACCATCTGAAACTGGATAGCTTGTGATATCCAATAACACAGAACTGGAGGGTTGGTTGGGCCCATAACCCAGTTTGTAGAGGAAATGCCTGACCTCCAGGGAAGGCGAAGATCCCACTTACTGATGCAGCCTGTTTCTCTTTTAGATTGGGGATAAAAATAGGATAACTAGGGATACAAAGACAACTATACTGACTAGGAAGCTATCCCCACCTTCTGACATCAAGCCTAAATTTGCTTCTGTGTAACTCTTGTTGGGCTGCTTCCCTTGAACCCCATTTTCCAAGATGCATAGATAGATATGTGACTTCGATATCTTCAATGTTTTCTAAGAAGGAAAGCCACATATTTATCCTTGGACCAACTGCTTTCTCCCTCTCACTTTAAAGCTCTAAGAAAAAGGCAATAATACTCTTATTTATTCATGACTTAAATTCAAATGTTTGCTCAAAAAAAGCAAAGGAGACATCTAATTGTTGAGAAATAGCACCCTAATGAGCAAGCTCATAAATCTAGAGCCAGTAGAGACCTTAGAAACCATCTAAATGAGTCCCTTCATTTCACAGAAGAGAAACGAAGGTCCATGGCTATTAAATGATATATGTCCAAGGCAACACAGTTAAGTGTCACAGGTAGGATTTGAACACAGTTCTTTGACTCTTGAATTTGAGCTCTTTCTAATTTCATTGTTTCTAGTTTCAATGCAGGGTTGATTGTATCAATACATTCCTAGAAAGACCCCATTCTGTTTTTGAGTCCCTTTCCCTAGTTCCTCACTGATTTTCTCCCCAGTCCCTTTCTACTATCTTTCCACCTAGTCCTGATGACTAGCAAACTCTGCCTGTTGTAAGGCAAAGGATAATTTATGCCTTATGAGTATCCTTAGATTCTCTGTCTATAGCTCTTAATAAAAAAGTTCAGTTCTATTATAAGCATCAGAGGAAAACAGTTTTCCCTGCAAGGACACAGGCCTCTCAGAAGGTTTTGTCATTTTTCTGAATAGCTGTTTTTTATACTTTTAAGCATTACTCTTACTACTTTGGGACCTTAACTTTTCATTTTTAGGAAAACTTGCACCACTAAGGTCAGGAGCTAGAATTCAGCTAAGTTGGTTTCTTGTCTTAGGAGCATTCAAAAAAAAAATCCCATTTCTTGCTCTACTTGAAATTCTTTTTAAATATGGAAAGAAGTCAGGTTCAAGGGTATCCAGGGGGAAAATATGATTAAAGACATTCTTTCATGAAATGGAAATGAAAAATTATCATTGGGTAATGATATGGTTATCATGAAAATGAAAGGAGAAAGAAAGAGATTGAAGGTGAGAACCAATAGATGATGACTGACAGAACTTCAATCCTGGGCTTCTATTCAGAGCCAATAGGAAGGACATCACAGGATCAGGAAGAACTAGGGTTTGAAGGGACCACAGAGAACATCTGATCCAAACTCCTTATTTTACAGATGAGGAAATCAAGGAAATGTACTGACTTGCTCAATATGACATGAGATTTAAACCAAATACTCCTGACTACAGGGAGTCAAGCATCACTTAGCTCTGGCCCTGAGTACCCTCTCCAACCCTGACTACTCTTCTAGAGATGACTTTCAGAGGAACAAAAGACAGCTGGTGCTTCATGATCTCAGAGCAACTTCAAAACCTCTGTTTGGGATAAATAGTCAAAGGTTTAGTCCTGCTAAAATGTACAACTTTTTTTTTTTTGCATTCTAGAACACAATCATTACTGCAAGAGAAAAGGACAATTTTTTTCTGAACAGACTTTTTTTAGTTGTGTCATTTTTGTTGGAAAATTATTAATCTCTTAGTTGCCTCCAAAGCTTGTAGATACCACTTGAACCTGGATTAGTACCTGTTCTTGGGAATATTTTCTCTGTCTTTAAATTCCTTTTGGTAAGAGATAGGAAGCAAGTGGTGAGAAGAAGGGGCTGTTATTGCTCCTTTCTGTATGTATAGGAATCAGAGTTGAATTTCAAAGCAATTTAAATTAGTGTTTCTTCAGTCCTGATTTTATAGTGATTCAGTTTGTTTCAAGATTTTTAAGGAGTATTTCAAAATTCTCCAGAAATCACTTTAAGATTAAATTCATTCAATCATTCTTAAACTATGGCTTCAGATGCAAATTTCTGGAAATTTCTTTGAGAAGACAAACAGCATTAGATAAAATTTATCTTGGGTAATTTATGATTTAGGGGACTGAGTTCACCCTAGTTGAGAAAGCAACCACTTGTAATCACTGGCAGAATTTTAAAATTCCACCCTTACAAGGAAACCTGTTAGCTAAATAAAGTTTTCATTGCCACTAAAATGACCTAGGTTGATAACTCTATTCTTTTTATTAGTTATTATTATTATATTATTATTAGTTTATTATTCTGGACAGAATAGATTATAATAAAGTTGAGCAGAGAAGAATCTCAAGAAAATGACTAATTGTAAAGAGAAGTCTTTAGAGTTATATTACTCAATACTAATCATTGATTGAAAAACCATAGGAAATCCTCCAGGCAGGGCAGGGCAGAATTAACTGTAACTATGATGAGTCAGTCATTTTATTTTTATTGGGCAATTTTATTTCTTCATTTAATTGTTAACATGTTCTTAAAGACAACTTCAGGTACTAAATAAGGGGACAAGACAGAAAAAAGTTTCTAAAAGATGAGACTTTTAGTTTTTAGGCATTCAAATGGCTCCCATCCCATCTTTCTGGGGACTAAACAGTCTTCTTATCAACTATGGTTCCTCCTTTTATTTTAAGAATCCCATCCTTTCAGGTTTCATATTTTTTGTTGCAGGCCCTCAGAAATTGTAAGATGTAGTTGAAAGAGCACAATTCTTGAAACTGACACATGGGTTCCAGTTCTGTAATTCACTTCACATTTTCTCAACTTCTGTTTTTCAAGTTCCAGTTTGACTCCAGACTAGGTGACTCTGAGAAAATCATTTGACAATCTTGAATTTAAGACTAACAAAAGGAGGGATTAAGACCCTCCAAAGTTTATTGAAGAGATCAGATGAGCTAATAATGCTTTGTGAAATTGCTTTGAAAACCATAGATTCTTATTCAAATAGATTGTTCTCAGATCTCTGTAATACTTCCCTACTCCTGTTGTTTTCTTTTCCTCAGTTGTCTTTTCCCATCTATGTAATATCTTATCCTCCTTCACACATTCATCTTCATCAGCAGTTCTGTCCCAGGTTCCTTCCAATGGTCACTGTCACCAAGTCAAGTTGATGCTCTTGCCAGGCTTACCTCATCAGATTGCTCCATTAAGCAAAAAAGAAAGAGTTAGAAGGCCCACCTCTAGCGTCATACCATAATCAAGTTATCATCCCTTCCCAATTACCTTCCCCTTGTCGTTGAGGTCAGAACACAGAACAATAGCTGCCATAGTACCTGTTCTTGGGAATATTGGTTCCTCATGGGAACAATAACTGTATCATTACCCAAACTGGAGCATCCTAGCAGACTGGCTCATAAACACAACCCAACTCCTGGGGTACAACTACTCCTTCCCTGTCCTCACAGAGCAGAGTCATGTCAGTATCATCATCATGTAAGTCCTGGTCTAGACTTACAACTACACCATCAGCAGGCCATGGACTCTGGACCAAAACCACTGGATGGGATCTTTCATCCCATCCAATGCATTGGGACAATATCACTTCTTTGCCCCTTCTATACCTTGACCATATATCTGGATCATCACCTCACCATGACCGTGAAGCTATCCCTTTACCACATGCAAGCAAGAGGGTTAAAGTTCTAAGAGCCTTCCTCATCAAGTTAGGAATTCAGTAAGTCATCCCCACCAGACAGAGGAACTATCATGCATTAATTTTCAGGCCACACCTTTACTAAATTCTGAACCTCAAACAGAGATTCCTGGGGCTCAACCCACCAAGATGATACTATCCCAGATTATAGTTGACTTCTCTACCTGACTCTAACCATTCACTCACAATACCCTCAAGCCTAGACCACCAGACTGAAAATTCACTAGGTCCTGTCCACCCAAACACATTTCAACCTGAGCAGGATAATGGAGCATATGTTCCATTGGACAATGATCATCAGTATATAATAACTCCACAGGGCCTTGGCTATTGTCCTGAGGTTAAACTAAGCCATGAAGTCAGGGACACAATTCAGAAGGTTATTGTTGAGTCCCTTTCCTGGACTCTTATGTTGAGTCCCCTTATGGACCCCCTCAATCTTCCTCAGGTGGGCTTTGAAGGGGCAGGAGACAAGGATGACAAGGGAGACAAGTACTCCATCAAGATCTCCAAGTGCTCCATTTATTTACCAAAACAGCAGTGAATAAATATCTTTCCAATCTCTTATCTACTACCACTCCTGTGGCACTTAATAAGATAAGACTGCTGCTCAAGGACACCAGGTGAAGATAATTTACAGTGCTCCCATACACAATAGTCCTTAACAAGTAATATCAAATTCAGAGGTTACACTGGCCACCAGCTCTAACACAATACCTCTAACAGGAGGTTAGTCTCACTGACTATAACTACTAGTACCAAAATGAGGGGGTTATCTTAGACTCTAGTGTTCATGGAACATCTCCATTAGCCCTAGGCCTTGGGGAAATGATGCCCCTAGAATCAGAGCACCAGGCTACACATTACCCTGGCACTAATTGCTGGGCTCAGGCTATAGCAAACTCCAGTGTCCTAGCCACCTTCATATCAGCTTTGTGCCACAGGAATCAAGGACCCAGTCACCAGACCAAATATCCAGAACAGGAAGCCTGGGCAATTACCCAAATGGGCCATGACCTACAAACTAAGGATGTATCAGAGTGGTCAGGGAGCATCTGGACCTTAAGGAAACTGTGTCACTGGGCTCAGTTCATGAGGTTACCTTGATACTATTTGTTGGGTCAAAATTGCAGCAGATCTCCCTGCTCCAGACCATTGTTCCAGGCCACCTGGGAATAAGAACTCTGGACTCTGACTGCCAGCTCAAATATCCAGAGGAACAAGAAAACCAGGTAACACCCCAAATGAGCCATAACCCCCAGGCTGAGGAGGATATACCAGACACAGATATTTAGAGAACATTTCTACCAATCCCAGACCTTAAGAAAGCAATGCCACTGAGCTCAGACCTCCGGGCTTCCCTGTAACACAGGCCTGCCCAATAGGTTCAACTTGCATAAAGCTCCAATACCACTCACTCCATACCTGCAACTGGCTTGGAACATGGTGCAAATCTTCATATTACTCAGGATCTTGGCTTATGTCTCTACTGACACATATCCTCAAAGTCAAATCTCCAACTAGCTCTGACACTCCAACTTTAACTGAGATTAAAGAACTGTGATGGTCAAGATAAAGCTCAACTAGGACTCCAAGAGCAGCTTCAGAATAGAGGTACTCCACATTCAAAAGCATCAAACCATTCATCATTGAGAGGATAGTCCCTACTAGAATTCTAAAGGCCATTATTAGTTCCATACCTCAGGAGAAAAATTAAACTTGACATCTATAAGCAAATCATTCTACTACAGAAGAGTCAATGTCGCAATTACTGGCACAATCATTTCATATTTATCCAGTAATCCAGTCTATTTAGCTTGTGTTGCATGGATCCCAAATAGTTGTCCCCATACATCATTCTCAAGTACAACCAATTTGTTTCCATATAGATTTTATTGGAGATGGCACAAATGCTAACAGACTTTTGTTCAGGTTAGATTGTTAGGAAGAAAAGAGATCCTTGTAAATCATTGAACAGTTAGCAAAAGGAGGTTTATCTTGCTTTAATACAGCAAAGTGGCACAAGGATTCAATGGCACTTAGTGTCTCAGGGGAAGGTACCCTCCTTCTCTGTCCCATATTGTCTCCATTGGTTGTTAGGGAAGGATGTGGTAATCTCCTTGCTCTTCAGAAATCCATCAAGTGGGAGGAACTCCAGATGCTTGAAGGGTGGGACTCTTGAATGCATCAGTTCTGCATCAGTTCCTGGGACTGCTTTCCTTCTAGGAGAAAATAATACTGATTGAAGGGGCGAAAAGGTGTGGTAGACCTAATCTATGGTATGGAGAAGACTGGTAGATATTAGTTCCCTCCCAGACTTTAAGTAGAAGTAGAAAAAAATCATTACCTATTGCTTCCTTCTACTTTGTAAAGCCCTTTTATGACAAGATTGAGAGACAGATGGTGCTAATGTTGCTATCACTTAGTAGAGGAGGAAAATTGAGACAGGGAGGTTCATTCCCTGACTTCTTGTCTTTATCTGTTCACTTCTTTATAAAAACCACTTTTTCTTATCTCCATTCAAGGTTATTTTTTGATTTATTTAGGAATATGAGTTAAGCTGTCATGAGTCAGCCCTCATACAAATGAAAAAAGAGGTGAAGGTACTCATTGTTCTCCAGGCTCTCCCAACTTCATTTCTCCTCTATCCTTTCCCCCATATTTCCTTACTTCTCTGATAATATTATTATTTTTTTAAAAGAAATATTTTATTTATTTTGAATTTTATAATTTCTCCCCTAATCTTGCCTCCCTCCCCCCACCCTGCACAGATGGCAGTCTGTTAGTCTTTACATTGTTTCCATGGTTATACATTGATCTAAGTTGAATGTGATGGGAGAGAAATCATATCCTTAAGGAAGAAAAATAAAGTATAAGAGATAGCAAAATTACTTAATAAGACAACGATTTTATTAAAAAAAATTAAAAGTAATAGTCTTTGGTCTTTGTTCCTACTCTACAATTCTTTCCTCTGGATACAGATGGTATTCTCCATCACAGATACCCTCAAATTGTGCCTGATTGTTGCACTGATGGAATGAGCAAGTCCATTAAGGTTGATCATCACCCCCATGTTGCTTTTAGGGTGTACAATGTTCTTCTGGTTCTGTTCATCAGTTCATGCAAGTCCTTCCAGGCTTCCCTGAATTCCCATCTTTCTCAGTTTCTAATAGAACATATTTCTAATAGAATGTATTACATCACATACATATACCACAGTTTGTTAAGCCATTTCCCAATTGATGGACATTCCCCTGATTTCTAATTCTTTGCCAGCACAAACAGAGCTACTATGAATATTTTTATATTTTAGCCTTTTTCATAATTTCTTCAGGATATACACCCAGTAGTAGTATTGTGGATGAAAGGGTATGCACATTTTTGTTGCCTTTTGGGTGTAATTCTAAGTTGCTCTCCAGAAAGGTTGGATGAGTTCACAGCTCTACCAACAATGTGTTAGTGTCCCAGATTTCCCACATCCCTTCTAACAATGATCGTTGTCCTTTCTGGTCATATTGGTCAGTCTGGGAGGTGTGAGGTGGTACCTCAGAGATGTTTTAATTGGTATTTCTCTAATAAGTAGTGATTTAGAGTAATTTTTCATATGACTATGGATTACTTTGATTTCCTCATCTGTAAATTGCCTTTACATATCCTTTGACCATTTGTCAATTAGGGAATGGATTTTTTTTTAAATTTGGCTCAGTTCTCTGTATATTTTAGAAATGAGTCTTTTGTCAGAAATACTAGTTGTAAACATTGTTTCCCAATTTACTGCATTTCTTTTGATCTTGGTTACAGTGGTTTTGTCTGTGCAAAACTTTTTAATTTAATGTAATTAAAATTGTCTAGTTTTTTTAATGATGTTCTCCATCTTTTCCTTGGTCATAAACTGCTTCCCTTTCCATAGATATGACAGGTAAACTATTCCTTGATCTCCTAGTTTGCTTATAATATTGTTCGTTATGTCTAGTTCTTGTATCCATTTTGATCTTATCTTGGTATAAGGTGTGAGGTATTGGTCTAATCCAAGTTTCTTCCATGATAATTTTCAATTTTCCCAACAGTTTTTATCAAAGAGAGAGTTTTTATCCCAATAGCTGGACTCTTTGCAGATTACTATAATAATTTCCTGCTGTTGCACCTAGTCTGTTCCACTGATCCACCACTCTATTTCTTAGCCAATACCAGACAGTTTTGATGACAGATGCTCTATAATATAATTTTAGATCTGGTAGGGCTAAGCCCCCTTCTTTTGCACTTTTTAAAATCCCTGGAAATTCTTTTTTTTTAATTTATTTTTATTAAAGATATTATTTGAGTTTTACAATTCCCCCCCACCATCTTGCTTCCCTCCCCCCACCTCCACCCCCACGAAAAGCACTCTGTCAGTCTTTACTTTGTTTTCATGTTGTACCTTGATCCAAATTGGGTGTGATGAGAGATAAATCATATCCTTAGAGAAGAGAAGAGAAGTCTAAGAGGTAACAAGATCAGAAAATAAGATATCTGTTTTTTTCTAAATTAAAGGGAATAGTCCTTGCACTTTGTTCAAACTCCACAGTTCCTTATCTGGATACACATCGCACTCTCCTTTGCAGACAGCCCAAAATTGTTCCTGATTGTTGCACTGATGGAATGAGCAAGTCCTTCAAGGTTGAACATCACTCCCATGTTGCTGTTAGGGTGTACAGTGTTTTTCTGGTTCTGCTCATCTCACTCAGCATCAGTTCATGCAAATCCCTCCAGGCTTCCCTGAAATCCTGTCCTTCCTGGTTTCTAATAGAACAATAGTGTTCCATGACATACATATACCACAGTGTGCTAAGCCATTCCCCAAATGAAGGACATTTACTTGATTTCCAATTCTTCTTTGCCACCACAAACAGGGCTGCTACAAATATTTTTGTACAAGTAATGTTTTTACCCTTTTTCATCATCTCTTCAGGGTATAGACCCAGTAGTGGTACTGCTGGGTCAAAGGGTATGCACATTTTTGTTGCCCTTTGGTCTTAGTTCCAAATAGCTCTCCAGAAGGGTTGGATGAGTTCACATCTCCATCAATAGTGTAATAGTGTCCCGGATTTCCCACAACCCTTCCAACAATGATCATTATCCTACCTGGTCATATTGGCCAATCTGAGAGGTGTGAGGTAGTACCTCAAAGAAGCTTTAATTTGCATTTCTCTAATAATTAATGATTTAGAGCATTATTTCATATGGCTATGGATTACTTTGATTTCCTCATCTGTAAATTGCCTTTGCATATCCTTTGACCATTTGTCAATTGGGGAATGGCTTTTTGTTTTAAAAATATTACTCAGGTCTCTGTATATTTTAGAAATGAATCCTTTGTCAGAATCATTAGTTGTAAAGATTGTTTCCCAATTTACTACATTTATTTTGCTCTTGGTTACATTGGTTTTATCTGGGCAAAAGCCTTTTAATTTAATGTAATTGAAATCATCTAATTGGTTTTTGGTGATATTCTCCAACTCTCCTTAGTCATAAACTGCTCCCCTTTCCATAGATCTGACAGGTAGACTAGTCCTTGATCTTCTAGTTTGCTTATAGTATTGTTTTTTATGTCTATGTCCTGTAACCATTTGGATCTTATCTTGGTAAAGGGTGTGAGGTGTTGGTCTAATCTAAATTTCTTCCATACTAACTTCCAATTATCTCAGCAATTTTTATCAAAGAGGGAGTTTTTATGCTAATGGACAGATTCTTTGGGTTTATCAAACAGCAGATTACTATAATCCTCTCCTGCTTTTACACCTAGTCTATTCCACTGGTCCACCACTCTATTTCTTAGCCAATACCAAACAGTTTTCATGACTGATGCTTTATAATATAATTTTAGATCAGGTAGGCTAAGTCACCTTCTTTTGCACTTTTTTTCATTAAGCTCCTGGAAATTCTTGACTTTTTATTTCTCTATATGAATTTACTTATAATTTTTTCAACTCATTAAAGTAATTTTTTGGAATTTTGATTGGTAAGGCACTAAACAAGTAGTTTATTTTTGTAGAATTGTCATTTTTATTATAATAGATCAACCTATCCACGAGCAGTTGAGATTTGCCGTTATTTACATCTGATTTTATTTGTGTGAGAAGTGTTTTGTAATTGTTTTCAAAAAGTTTCTGTGTCTGCCTTGGCAGACCAGGTATTTTATATTGTCTGAAGTTACTTTGAATGGGATTTCTCTTTCTAGCTCTTTCTCCTGCATCTTGCTAGTCATATATAGAAAAGTTGAGAATTTATGAGGGTTTAGTTTATATCCTGCTGTTTTGCTAAAGTTGCTAATTATTTCTAGTAGTTTTGTAGAGGATTTTTTGTTATTCTCTAGGTATACCATCATGTCATCTGAAAAGAGTGAGAGTTTTGATCATAATGTTTTATCCCACTGATAACTTGTTGTAATAATTTTGCTAAGATTTTATTTAAGGTTTTTGCATCTATATTCATCAGGGAGATAGTTCTATAATTTTATTTTTCTGTTTTAACTCTTCCTGGTTTAGGTAACAGTACCATATTGGTTTCATAGAAAGAGTTAGGAAGAGTTCTGTCTTCACCTATTTTTTTCCCAAAGGGTTTATATAGAATTGGAACTAATTGTTCCTTAAATGTTTGAATAGAGTTCACTTGTGAAACCATCTGGCCCTGGAGATATTTTTTTTTCATTTTTGCAAGGCAATGGGGTTAAATGGCTTGCCCAAGGCCACACAGCTAGGTAATTATTCAGTATCTGAGGCTAGATTTGAACTCAGGTACTCCTGACTCCAAGGCCAATGGTCTATCCACTGTGCCACCTAGCCACCCCTGGAGATTTTTTTTTAGGGAGTTCAATAGTGGCTTATTGAATTTCTTTTTCTAAGATGCAGTTATTTAGGTATTTAATTTCCTCTTCATTTAACCTGGGAAACACATTTTTGTAAATATTCATCCATTTCACTTAGATTATCAAATTTATTGACATATTTGAGCAAAATAATTCCAAACTATTACTTTAATTTCTTCTTCATTGGTGATGAGTTCACCTTTTTTTTTTTTCATTTATGATACTAACAATTTGGTTTTCTTCTTTTTTTAAATCCAATTGACCAGAGATTTATCAATTTTATTGTCTTTTTCATAAAACCAACTCTTGGTTTTATTTATTAGGTCAATAGTTTTCTTGTTTTCAATTTTATTAATTTCTTTTTTTAATTTTTAGAATTTCTAATTTGGTATTTAATTGGGGTTTTTAATTTATTCTTTCTCTAATTTTTTAGTTGTATATTTAGTTCATTGATTTCCTCTTTCTCTAATTTATTCATGTAAGTATTTAAAGATATAATATATCCCCCAACAGACGCCTCGAGTGTATCCCATAGGTTTTGGTATGTTGTTTCATTATTGTCATTATCTAGGATGAAATAATTAATTCTGTCTGTAATTTGTTGTTTGATTCACTCGTTCTTTTAAATAAGGTTTAGTTTCCAATTAGTTTTGGGTATATATCTCCCTGGTCCAATATTGCATTTGATTTTTATTGCATTATGATCCGAGAAAGATGTATTCACTATTTCTGTCTTTCTGCCATTGATCATTCGGTTTTTATGCCCTAGCACATGGTCAGTTTTTCTGTAAGAGCCATGTACTGCTGAGAAAATGGTATCTTCCTTTCTATCCCCATTCAATTTCTTCCATAAGTCTATCATGTCTAGGTTTTCTAATAGTCTATTTACCTCCTTATCTTCTCTCTTGTTTATTTTATGGTTAGATTTATTAAAATCTGAGAGCAGCAAGTTGAGGTCTCCCACTAGTAGAATTTTGCGGTCTATATCTTCCTGTAACTCCTTCAACTTCTCCTCTAAGAATTTGGATGCTATCCCATTGGGTGCATACATATTTCATTTTGAAATTGCTTTATTGTCTATGGCACATTTTTATGAGGATATAGTTTCCTTCCTTATTTCTTTTAACACTATCTTTTTTGCAGCTGCTTTGTCTGAGGTAAGAATTACTACCCCTGCTTTTTTCACTTCAGTTGAAGCAAAATATTTTTTGCCCCAACCTTTTACCCTTACTCTATATGTATCCCTCTCTCTCTCTGCTTCAAATGAGTTTCTTGTAAGCAGCATATTGTAGGATTTTGGTTTTTAATCCACTGCAATTTGCTTACATTTTAAGGGAGAGTTCGTCCCATTCACCTTCAAAGTTATAATTACTAAGTCTTTATTGCCCTCCATGCTATCTTCCCTCTGTATTGTTCCTCTCTTTTTCACTTTATCCATATTCCCCAGTATTTTGTTTCTGAATACCACCACCTTCAGTCTATTTGCTCTCCTACATCTAACTCCTCTCCCCTTTCTTTCCACTTTCCCTCTGCCCCTTCTTCCTCCCCTTCCTTCTGTTAGTTCCCCTTTTCCTCCTTCTTCCGTTTTCCCCTTTTAATACTTGAAAGGTAAGATAATTTTCTTAACTTTGCTGAGTGTATGGTAACATTTTTTTTGTAAGGCAAATGGGGTTAAGTGGCTTGCCCAAGGCCACACAGCTAGGTAATTATTAAGTGTCTAGCCTGTATTTGAACTCAGGTACTCCTGACTCCAGGGCTGGTGCTCTATCCACTGTACCACCTAGCCACCCCACAATTTGTATGTTAACTTTAAGCTAAATCTGATAAGAGTAAAATTCAAGATTCACCTCCTCCCTTCTTCTGCTCTGTTGCAATAGGTCCTTTGTACCTCTTAATGTAGTGAGATTTCCCCCATTTAATCTCCTCCATCCTCCCATCTCCTTACAGTCCCCCTTTTTAAGGAGCTATTGCTTCTAAATCATTCTATCTGAGTCACAGAAAAGTAATAAATGTCCATCACTTCTGGCTAAGTATATTCTCTCTAATAGAGTAACAGTTCTAGAGAATTATAAGAATCTTTCTCCCAGGTGGGGATATAGCCAGTTTCATCTTATTGAATAGCAGGTATTTTTTTTACCTTTTCATGTGTCTCTTGAATCTCCTGTTTGATGTCCGAATTTTCTATTTAGCTCTGGTCTTTTCATCAGGAAACGTTGGAAGTCTCCTATTTTGTTAAATTTCCATCTTTTCCCCTAGAAGAGAAGGTTCAATTTTACTGAGTAGTGGATTCTTGCTTGCATTCCAAGTTCCCTTGATCTTCAGAATATCTCATTTCAGGCCCTTCTATCCCTTAATGTTGATGCAGCCAGTTCTTGTGTAACCCTTACACTGGCTCCTTGGTATCTAAATTGTTTCTTTCTGGCTGCTTGCAGGATTTTCTCTTTTATCTGATAGTTCTGGAATTTGGCCAAATTATTCTTTGTGTTTTCATTTTAGGATCCCTTTCTGGAGAATATCAATGTATTCTTTCTTTTTTTTTCAATGTATTCTTTCAAAAACTATTTTTCCCTCTGGTTCCATGATATCAGGGCAGTTTTCCATCACTAAATCCTGTAATATTGAGTCCAGGCTTTTTTTCTCTTCAATGTTTTCAGGAAGTCCAATGATTCTTAGGTTGTCTCTACTGGTTCTATTCTCAAGGTCAGTCATTTTGCCAATGAGATATTTTACATTTTCTATTTTTTCTATTTTTTGTTTTGTTTAACAGATTATTGTTGTCTCATGAAGTCATTAGTTTCCACAGATTACATTCTTTTTTTTAGAGAAGAATTTTCTTCATTTACATTTGGCAACTCCTTTTCTTTTTGGCCAATTCTATTTTTGAAGGAGTTTTCCATTTGCCCAAGTGTAATTTTGAGAGAATTATTTTCTTTTGGCATTTGCCCAATTGAGGATCTGAGAGAATTACTCTCCTTTTGTATTTGTCCAACTGTAGTTTACAAGGATTTGTTTTCTTTTTGCGAGATGTTAATTTTCTCTTGCAACATGTTAATTTTCTCTTGAGTTTCTTTACCCAATTTTGCCAATTGATTTTTAAACTTCTTCATGATTTCTTCGAGGAAGTCTTTCTGGTCTGGAGACCAACTCATATTCTCCTCAGAAGTTTTAGATCTCCTTGGGTTAGTATCTGTGCTTTCAAAGTAATTCTGAACAGCCCCCCCTTTTAATGTCCTTTCTTCATTTTCCTAGGATCTTGTGTTGGGGGGGGCTGGCTCTCAGAGATTTGCTTTTGAAAAACCCTAGAGGCTTTTTTCACTTGACTTAGTAGCTCCAAGTGGGCTGGCCAGTAGGGGGCACTGGATGCTTTCTCTGGAGTGTTTGAGGCCCTCTCCCTTGGCCTGGAGGGGTTGGGGCAGCAGCAGGGTCTGAATTGTCCTTGTACGATGTGGGCTGGGTCCTGGGGAAGGTTGTTAAACTCCCTTTCAGCTGAGGTAGCTCTGCTGCCCACACCTGAGCCTGAGGGGGAGAGTGTTACTGTTTGTTCTGGAAGGAGGACTCTACTAAAAGTATGGAGTTCAGGGCCCCAAGCTGGGGTGGATGTCCAGGTGTACTCTGCATCTCTGTGATGGAACTCACCTTCCAGCCTGACTGGGATCCTCCAGACCTCCACACCCCTAGCCAAAGATTCCATGGCTAAAGTTGTAGTTCCTGAGGACCCACCACTCAACAAAGTCTCCACAGCTAAGGCTGATCATCTGCCTTCACCCCGCTGCTGTCCCTGTGCTGGCTGTCTGCTCCCTGCTCTCAGTTCACCCATGGTCCCTTGAGACATGTTGAGTCCCATTCCGGACTTCCTTAACCTTTCCCAAGTGAGCATTGAAGGGGTGGGAGACAAGGAAGACATTTATTTGCCAAAATATAAGTACTTAAATATCCTCCCTGGTCCCTAATCCACTACCACTCCCATGGCACTTAGTAAAATAATGCTCTGGTGATCAAGGCACCAGATGATGAAGATTTACACACAACAGTCCCTAACAGAGACAGACCTTTTGGTAAATGTTCTTCTCCTAGCTTCTCTTTCTGGGTTTTGTTGTTTGAATTTCTGTTAAGAGGTTTCTTTCATATTATTTTTGAGGGGAAACCAGGAGACTTTAGCACAGTGCCTGTTTTCTTGTCCAGAGGTCCAATGTCTATTCTTTATAGGAATTTTTCCCTAGGATGCTAATTGGCTGCCCCCTGTTTTTCTCCTCTATGGTCAGCGATTGTGCTGAACAGGGATATCCTGTTCTCTGAACAAGGTGTCAACTACTTGGGAGACAGGAGCATTCTAAAGCACTGGTATTTTGGAAATGTGCTCTGGACATGCTTTGTTTTAAAGTTGTCCAGATCTCAAGTTTGGGCCTTGAAGTCTTCTATTGACCTGACTAGTGTATGAGACATTCTCTCACTTAGTGAATTTGATGATAGTTTGTTGGGGGTTTTTTTTGGCAAGGCAATTGGAATTAAATGACTTTCCCAGAGTCACAGTGCTAGGAAGCGTCTGAGATTCTCCTGAGCACCTGGTTGGTGCTCTATCAGTTGTATCATCAACTGTCTCAAGGTATCATTTTTTAGCTCTTGAGTAGTATGGTGCAGGGGAAAGGATACTGACCTGGTCAGACTTGGGTTCAGATTCTGCCTCTGATGATTACTTAAATTTATGACCTTGGGTAATCAATTAAAAAGTATTTTTAAAGCACTTATTATGTGCTTTGAATTTATAAATTCAAAGAATAAATTAATTATTGCCTATAAGGAATTTATAATCTAATGGGAGTGGCAACAGTACATATATGTAAAATAGATATGATCGACATCTAACTTCTCTTATTTGCCTTGTCTGGCATCCAGTATACTCTGTTTTCAAGGAAGATTGAAATTCATAACTTTGTGGAAAGTAAGGAGGCATGTCTGCAAATACAGGAGCCTAGTGGGGGGGAAAATAAACAGCTAGAATTCAGGATGGCTGGGGATTACCTATCAGCCCTTTGCTCTCCTATCTCCAAGGTGAATATTGGGTTAGAACTGTATCTAGTAATTGTACTTTAAATATTTGTATCCTAGGGATATGATAATCAGTAAGCCTCTTTATGAAAGAAAGCAGTAAATAGAACTTGGGAGTGTTACACATATTAGACTATAGAATATACCAGAGTATATGAGCTCTTTGATTTAAAATAGATGGGAAAAACCCCAAAATTCTCTCAGTTAATATAGGAGAATTCATTCTTACTATTCTCTAAGGGAGGTGCTTGAACTCAAGGGCTATGTTGGAGACCAGTTCTATGTCTGCAGATTCAGAGAGCTCTCCTATCATTTAAAAGTGTCTAGTTTGCTTTTCTTGCCCTGACTCTTGAATTTCTCTCTTCTAGATTTCACCATAATTCATGGCATTCTGACTCAAAAATCTCTCAGGAATTACAATTCTCTCCAAGTATATGTAACCGTATATCAGGGCTGTACTTTAGGAAACTGCCCTGAATTAGAAAGGAAAGAAGGAAGGAAGGAAGGAAGGAAGGAAGGAAGGAAGGAAGGAAGGAAGGAAGGAAGGAAGGAAGGAAGGAAGGAAAGGGAGGAAGGAAAAAAGGAAGGAAAGAAAGAAGGAAAGGAAGAAGAAAATGGGGGGAAGAAGGAAGGGAAGAAGTATCTGCCTGGCACTGTGCCAAGCTGAGTATCCAAAAAAGAAAGGTGATCCCTGCCCTCAAGCATCTTATTGTTTAATGGAGGAAGATAAGACAACATATAAAAGGGACATGAAAAGCAGAGGGATGGAGGGGGCAGGAGAGCATGGTTTTGAAGTCCAGAAAGTCAGGAACAAGGCCTGGGGCTGGGAGGACTATGAAAATACATATAAAATACATACAGGGACAACTAGATAGATAGAAAACAGGTTCTGGAGTCAGGAGGACCTGAATTCAAATCCAGCCTCAGATACTCGATACTAACTGTGTGACCTTGGACAAATTTCTTAACCTTGATTACTTGTCAAAAAAAATACATACAGCATAAATATAAAAATCATTTAAATAAATACAAATCTTTAAAAAGTAGTTAAATACAAAGTAGTTTAGGAGGGAGGGTACTAACAATTGGAGAGATCAGGAAAATCTTCATACAGAAGACTGAGAGATACATTTCAGAGGGACTCTGGGGCAGAGATGAGGACAGAGTGAATTTCAGACATGGAGGATCCCCATTGCCAAGGCACAGATAAGGGAGTTGGACATCTGAAGTGAGTATGAGGGCAAGTGGTGCCTAATATATTAGGGAGGGCCAGGTGGTTTAGGACTTTAAAAGCTAAAGAGAGTTCATAATTTAACCTAGAAGCAATAGGAAACCACTGGAGTTACCCAAGTAAGATAGACACATGACCAGATGTATGGAAAATCATTTTGGTATCAATGTATCTCATGGTTTCAAATAATGAGAGACTTGAATAATCTAGGAGAGAGGGCCTTAACTACCATGGCAACTGGGTGAGTGGAAAAAAGAGGGTTGGGTGAGGGAGATTATGTCAAGGTGGAAATGATGAGACCTGACAACTAATTGGATAAGTGGGGGAGGAAGAGCCACATCGCCAGGGTTACAAACCCGGGAACCTGAAAGTATGTTTCTGCCTTTGGCATAGATAGGAATATTTGGAAAAGGGGAAGATTCAGAAAAGAATAATGAGTTCAGTTTTGGAACCAAGTTTAAGATGCCTCCAAGTATGCCACTCCCTAGGCCTCAGTTTCCTCATCTGTAAAATGGGGTAATTTGATTAGATAGATTCTGAGGTCCCTTCCAGGGATAAAAAAATGATCTCGTGATGCTAAGTCTATGTTATTAACAGTTCTAGTAAAGAACATTCTTCCCATAGTGATGTATGAAACTTAAATTTCTGGGTTCTGCACAGGCTGAGTCTGATATTAGACTCTAGTCTGGTTTCCCAACTCTAGTAGCTTCACCAAGAGATCACAAATGATTGAAAACTTTGATCCTAATGTTGGAAACTGATAGAAGTGTGGTTTGGTGATTGGGACCTTTAGAAATGCTGAATTGTATTTCAGGTTGATAATAGGTCTTTTAAAGCCACAGTGGTCAATTAGGGTCATAGTGTTGTAGCTGTTTGAATGAGAACTCTTAATAAGTTCTAGGAGTTTTAAAATAAGGTGATGGTCTGTTTCTTCTATTCATTTCAATTCCTACTTTAGACAGCAAAGGATTTTCCAAATGAGAAATTATGCAGTAAATCAGTAGTCATATCAAGTTGGGAAAAAAGAATGGAAAACATTTATTTAGATCTTACTATGTACTTGTGTTAAGCATTGAGGACACTGACATAATCAAGCTAGACAGTGTCTGACCTTAGCTGCTTATGATCCAACAAGGGAATCAAGGTTTCCTCCCCACCCCCATCTTTATAAGAAAGTATATTGAACTGCAAGTTTCCTTCTCCATTTGCTAAGCCAGAATTGTGAGGAATATAGATTGGTTTCTACAAGACATCTATTACAAAGTCTCAGGTCTGCCTATAGCTGTTGTGCTCACATGCAGGTATGTAGGAGTAAGACAAAAGGGGGAGAAAAAGGAATTGACCTCAATAAGTCACAGAACTGGGAGAGATCTCTCATCCTGATCAGACCTGAGATTAGACCATGTCTGCTCCAACTAGTCTTGAATTGACCTAGGGTCCCTAGTCTTTGCCTAATGAGGTCCCTAGTCACTTGCCTAATAAGGTCCATCCAGATTACTCCCCTTGTGATGATTGAGGTTCATCTCATATCAATTAGATTGTCACCCTGATGATTCAGACCAATGGGTTGACTTGGAGGGAGGAGAAAGCCTTTCAAACTGTATATAAGACTGAACATTGTCACAGTTTAGAACTTTTTCCCGCTAGGGGAGATAGCTCTTTTCTGCAGAAAAGTTAATTAATAAAAGTCATTTAATCACTCCAGGCTAAGTTTTTATAATTATGAGCCATTTATAACAGATATTGTCCTCATAAAATGAGAGATGAATGTTTATCCCCTACTCTCCACGGGTATCATCCTCTATCTTATCTTCCCACCTTATAATTATAGATCTAATCATTGCCTAGTCTTAGCAGTTCTACCTCTGTGACATCTCTTGCATGCATCCTTTTTTCCTGAATTTATATGGCCTAATTGGTCCCCCTGCTCCCAGGCTCTCTTGTCTCTATTCCATCCTCCAAATTGTTACTAAGATCATTAAATATTGAATCATGTTACTTTTCTGCTCAAGAACTCTCAATGGATCTCTTTTGCTTCTAACACAAAATAACGACTCTTTGGTATTTCAAAGTCTTCACAGTCTGACACCGTTCCATCACTGCAGACTTATTTCATACTATCTAGGTTTTAGCCAAACTAGACTACCTCCTATATTCTGAACTAAACATTCCATCTCACACATATATGCTATTTCATAGGCCATCCCCCAAATCTGGGGTATACTCCTTCCAGTCTCTGCCTTTTTGAATCCTTAGCTCACTTCAAGTGTCAGCTGATGTGCAATCCCCTTTCCCGACTTCCTCCCTGATCCCCACTCACTCCATAATTGTTAATGCTTTTTTCTTCCCAAATTATATTCTATTAACTTTTCTCTGTATCACCAAGTCCCTCTGAGTTAGATAGTTTTATAAAATAGAGAAGTTTGCCTGTTGAATTGCTGCAAGAAAGAAGTAAAATTCTCATTCTTCCTGTGATCTCCACATTTGGAATGTCATTTCCAGATTCTTCTTCTCTCCTGCCATGAAACAAGACTTACTCTCTAATCACCCACCTCAGACCTACAAAGGGTAGGGGTGAGGTGGGGGCAAAATTGGAGAATTTGCATGGAGCAGAACAATGGAGATAGCAACCCCACTGAAAAACCCAGCCTCCCACCTGAGAGCAGCTTTTTAATTAATCTGGCATTTTGCTTAGGGAAAAATAGTAACCAGATTCATCCTTCTTGTTGTTTTTGTAATTTTTAACCCTGCTTTGGGAAGTTTATAAAATAGAAATCACTAAAATTCTCTCTTAATTGTTTTCTAGTTCCCCAGGAGGATAGCCCTGATAATCTTAAATGAGAGTCTATTTTCTCTTTGCCTGTCTGATCAATCTGGTTTCTTACTTATGATAAGAAAGACCCACATCAGCTGTAATAAACAATCAAAACTTTAGCCTAAGATGGCATTCTATATTGAAAACAAATATTAAATTTTAAGGAGATTTGGGACTTAATATAAGCCCTCTAGGACAGCGCATGAAAAAACAAGAAACTGGTATAAAAAAATCACCATCTGTATAAATTCTTTGAAAAATACAATTCCTGGTGATGATTAACGTGCTCCAAAAATGTTTCTCATGGTGGCAGGGATAGCTGCAATGGAAAGCTTGGGTGATTATTCAAAACAAGATGAGACCTTCCCAGTTCAGTCTCTTGCTCCAATCTTTATCTCCCTCCCTTGACTAGTCTCTGTTGACTTCTGTGTTCTTGTGTATAGATTCTTGTGAGATCTTGCCTTCCTCTTCCTTTCTGGATGAAAGAAGAAAAAAAATTGTCCTTTCTAAACTGCCCAGTTTGAGTTTTTAGAAGCTCATACTTAAGAGATTTTTCTTTTCTCAGGAAATGCTTGTCTCCATGATTAAAAATCTTGCAGTCCCTTGAAAAGCCAATTGCAGCACACACGATATCTGAAATAATATTATCACAGGATTGAAATTACTTCATTGCTTTATAGAATAAGGATAATTAATTCAGCAACCTGAGTAATCCCCTTAGGATATCTCTCACAGAAAACCTACATCAAAAATCTATACAAAAAGCAAAACAGTATGAAACATTGCTTTATAGATCTAAATTACATATAAGGCTTTTATGAATATGTCACTGTAGTACATGCATATCTTTAGAACATAAGCAAATACATATAACATGAAGCAATAATATCAGTATGCTTACAAAATAAAATATCAATAAACAGAAGCAGAAACTCACTAAACAAACAGAAAAACTACTAGGCTAATATTGTTCTAATATGTGCATGAGAGTATCACAAAAGCAAAAACAGAAGTAAGGAAACAAAATAGAACCATAATAAAAATGCAGTAATTAACATGTGCAACTGGGACCATATGCAAATGTATGTAAGACAGATATTACATGGGTAAATTTTAACATTGGTTTCTGGCCACATGAGTAACCATTTCTTTAATTTTTGGGAGAAATATCATAAATCTATCTAGTCACTCTCAAAGAAGCCTAAATTTCCTGTAATCTACTGACCTATGTCCACCTTTGCCTGGTCTAGCTAATGGTATAGGACATGTATAGTCTTCATCAGAACTCTAGTCTTTCTAAATCTGAACTTTTGCAAGGCTCAGGATGGCTAGCAACATTTCTGTGTTCTTACTGTGGGGTTGTGTCTGTACACCAGGAATTTCTATGGTTTCAATTGTTGTTCAGTGGTTTTCAGGCATGTCTGACTCCTTGTGACCCCATCTGAGATCTTCTTGGTAAAAATACTGGAGTGATTTGTCATCCTTTTCCAGCTCATTTTACAGATGAGGAAACTGAGGCAAGCAGGGTTACATGACTTGCCCAGGATCACATAGCCAGTAAGTATGTGAATCCAGACATAGGACAATAATTTCCTGACTTTCACCTAATTGCCCTTTGGTTTAAGAAGTAGAATTTAAAGGGATTTCTTTGTGTTCAGGACTAGTTCATTGTTCACACTGCTATTTGGGTTTCAATATATATAAAGTCTTCTTCATCGGAAATGTTTGGTTTTGCTCCATTATCTGATTCATATAGAATTTGCTCTACTTCAGGTGATCTTTTATGGTTAAAATTCACTAAGGTTAAGTGTCTATCAGGTTCTCCGTGCAAATGAGGGAGGCCTATGACTCAAAAAGAGATTGAAGTCAGTTATCTTTAAGGGGTCAAAACTGATCCCTGGGTTTGTTGCCAGGTCCTAAGACTGGAGGAAGGTTTGTTTGGTGAGGAATTCATAGAACCATCTGACCCTGGAGTGCAAGGGTAAAAAAAAGAGGGAAAAGTATTAAAAGTTACAACAAATAAATAATAGACAAGTGATAGAGAAAGTTAGTCAGTTAAACATCTTAATGAGTGTTAGGAATTCTTTAAGGAATGTGACCACATACAGAAGACTTCATACTAATAAACAGGGCAGCCTGCTGCCCTGGCATGTCACATAGAAAAAGAGAGAGAGCAGAGGGTGAGCTCCCCCCTTAAAATACACTTTCTGTGATGGGAGGAAAGAGGATAGTGTTTAAAGATAGTGTTTAATACCAATGTGAGGTAGAGTCTACTGTTTAAGCATCTACTGTGCCTGCCCCAAGGGTACTTGAGTGTTTGTGACCAAGGATCTCGATGTATACAGGAGATGACTTTCAAGTTTACAATGACTTAGGATTGGCAAGGACATAGGGGAAAAACAAAGGAATACATGGTGGGGGGGGCATCTGCTGCATACTTACTCTTAAATGGAGTTTGTAAAAGCCAATACAGAATGGAGAATATTTTCACAGTACAGAAAAAATGACAAGATTTGTTTCTAATACAAAAAGAAAATTACAATGTTTCTTTGTGCCCTTGGATCCCCAACTTCAGGACTAATTTGTAAACAGGAAAATTCATCTGGTCTCTTTTGTGTGTCCTACAAACACCAAGATACTCACCAAAAAACTCTGCCACCTTTTTGAAGGTCTTGACAATAAACTAAGGCATTACACCATTGTTTGTTTATGTCAGTGTTTTGAACTGAAGTTATAGCTATGCATTCTCTCCTTATGGATTCTTTAATTTCTTGGAGATAACTGAAGGCATAATGTATAGAGCATGGAGGCTGGGGTCAGAAAAATCCGAGTTCAAATATGACTTCAAAAAATTCCAAGGTGTGTGACTGAGCAAGTGACTTAACCTCTGTCTGCCTAGTTTCCTCATCTATAAAATGGGGCTAGTAGTAGTACACAGCTCTCAGGGTTATTATGAAGATCAAACGAAACAAAATGTATAAAAAAAACAGTACAGTGCCTAGCACATTTTCTTTGACCTAGAGATATTACGGCTATGATGGCCCTTGGTCGTACCATTGTCAGAGACTCCAAAGCACAAGTTCCTAGGCAGACATAGCTCATGCTCAAACACCCTTTGGGAGAATGCATCATCATGTTTGTGGAGATGGACATATATACTAGGAATGACGCATGTTGTTTCTACTGAGTTTGTTGTTCTGACCTCAGTATCCCAAACATGTACAGCTCTAGTTGAAATATTCAGGCTGAGGGGCCCTTTGAAAATAGTAAAATGTAGTCCTAGACTTCTTTTATATTTTTTTTTTTTTGTATTTTTAGTCCTAGACTTCTTGATGCCAGCCAAAGCCAGCCTCTCCCTGGACCCTGGCAGAAAAGTTCTTCTCTCACAGTACTCCAAGTTGAATATTGCCTATGCATTTCTTGGGAAGTGATCAGCCACCACCAATAGATGGCTTATGTTCTTACTTATCTCCTTCTAGAGAGAGAAAGTCAATCCACATATATACCAAAAAGTTTGCTAATACTTATATTCTACAAATATGAAGAATCAGATAGTCATACTTTATATACAATAAGCATGTATTATGGTTCTTGATGAAGTTTATTTCTATTTTGGGACAGGAAAACATATCCATCATTATTTCTTGAGTCCTTCTTTGATTGGTCCAAAACTATGGCATAACCCAGTTCCTACCATTGTCTCAAACAATAAAGTGCCTTCAAGGGGACTGTAACTTTAGCTCTTAAGTATCACCTCCTTAATTCTTGATTTATATCATGTCTCATAATTCTTCATTAACCATCTGCTCTCAGTGTTAGTCATCCACACATGGAGGTAAAGAAGATGGATTTAATGAAGCATGGCACACAATCATTGCTGGGTGGATGGCTAAAATTCTCAATTGTACTGGCATTTGATTGGATCCCAGCACCCTGGGAGTTACATCTAATTGTTATTCCTTTCTTAGGTAACTATGATTTCAGAGTTAGGTAGCCATTGAGACAGGGAATCTGCATCCACATTTGTCTTTCTAGGCCAGTAGTTGAATTCCTTATTGGCTAGTGTTATAACCCATTTAAAGCAAACAATATCTTTTTTTTTTTGGTGGGGCAATGGTGTTAAGTGACTTGCCCGAGGTCACATAGCTATTAAGTATTGTGTCTGAATCTGAATTTAAACTCAGTTCCTCTTGATTCCAGGGTCAATGCTCTGCCCCAGGCAAACATTATCTAACTTGGCACAATTAAGAATACAAGTCAGTGGGTTCTTGTTAGTTCTCACTTATAATCATGCTGCAAATACAGTCCTTGAACTCTTCTCAGTGACAACCTATCTCCAAGCCAAGAATTAGAGCTCTACTGGCACATGCAGTTTGTTTCTGGTGACCATCAGCTACTTGGTACAACACTCCTCCTAGGTTCTACTTCTGTATGTGGGATAAAAGTCTTGCTTGGATTTGCGTAAACCAACTTTGATAACAACTGATTGAGACTCTAACTTGTTCATATCTGTCCTATAAAGGCTTTATAGGTGTTATAACTTTCTATTCCTTAACTTTCTGATTTTGTGCCTCTTCCAAAAGATATGCCTGTGTTTTCTCAGTAGTTTAAAAACAGCAGCATAGCTCCTAATAAATTTGCAATAATATTGTCAATCCTAGAATAGTTCTTAGATTTTGAAGTTCTTTGGGTGTGGCCAAGTTGACAGAACTGTTTTCTTTTCAAGATACTACGACCCACACAAAAGTTTCATAAAACCATTAGTCAAAAATTTCAGGCCATTTTCTTTCAGCCAAATCAATACTTTTGTTGATTCTTTTTAATCTTCTTATGAAGCCTTCTCAAGGACAACAGTGTTATCAAGGCCAACTAACACTTGTTGATAGGCCTTGTACTCAACAATTTTCTCCATTGGTTCTGGAAAGTGGTGGGTATTCCCACATCCCGGGATGTCTTGGGAGAGAACTTATTCTCAAACTGATTAAAATTCAGCTGGGGGGGATGAAAAGAGTCTTCTCTTTATCTTCCTTCTTCATATGAATCTGAAAATACTGAAAATCACTAGTTGCCAATTAGACATTCCAGGGCACCTTAAATTCTTGAACTTGTAAACTAGTCTTCTTTGGTCCTTCCAAAGTATGAAAGTCTACAAATATATTCATCTATTTTCATTTTTCTTCGGTACCACTGCTATAGCCAATGTGTATGGGCCATCAGATTCTGGTTATTGACCTGCTTTTGTTTTTGCAAATATGAAAAATCAGATAGTCATACAAGGTCACACAGCTAGGTAATTATTAAGTGTCTGAAGCTGGATTTGAACTCAGATCTTCCTGACTCCAGGGCTAGTGCTGTAACCATTGTGCAACCTGGCTGCCCCCTATGGCTTGTTGATTCTTTAGAAACTTTCTGAGATCATTCATTCTAGATGAAGAAATTATCCTTCTCAGCATTGTGAGGAGTCAGTGAGCTGGACTGTTCTTCAGGAATATCCCACATTCTTTTCAAACAATGAAACCATGTCTGCCTTCATACTGAGCTTCCACCTGAACTCTTCTTTCCACTCTTCTAGTGAAAATCGACTTCAGAAGCCAAAGAACTATTACTCTTGTGATAGATGTACATTTCTCTGCTTTACTCTATTCCCATTTGTCTCTGCACATGGATAGTCAAGGTACAGGTATTGGATCCCAGATGGCTATTTATTAGTACTGGTAATGCATAGAAATTATTATTATTATTACTAATAACAACAATCATAATTGCTAGTATTTATATAGATAATACTTGCAAAATGCTTTACTTGGATCCTCAAAACAATCCTGGGAGGAAGATGCTATTATTATTATCCCTAGAGTGCTTCTTACAATCTTTTGTCAAAATGTGGAACAAAATGAAGTTGAATCCAGGAAGAACTGGCATTCCACTGGTAGATGGTAGGTCTGGACTCGCAAGAACAAGAGTTTCCATGACCTTGTTGGCACTAACTGCTTCCTTGGGAAATTCTAGATCACTTCAGTCTAGGCCAAATCATTCAAGTTGTTGGAAAAATATTTTACACAAATGTCTCATATAATAACTGGAACATGTTAGTCACTTATACTAAATTCTCCAGCACAGCAGTTTAGTCTACATTAGCAATCTTCACTGTTATCTCTCTGTGAGGTCCTGAGCCCAGGTGAAAAAGGTCCATAAAAGATTGCTTGATAAGGATCTGATCAGTTACTATGGGAACTGGAATGAACATCTTTCTAGGTCTCATCTTCTTTTCCCAATACTGACCTTGTAGATATTAGTCCCTACAGCAACAGTGATGCATTCTTCTCTCTGATCCATGGACCATCTTTTCTGCAGCTGTAATAAAAGGTAGTTCTACCTTTCTAATATTATTTTGCTGGTGGTATAGACTTTTTAGGTTTGCATGACCTCTATTCTCTCACCACGTTACCTTTCTAGATGGAGTGGATCCTCTTTGACTGTTTTCTATTTATTTCGTCTTAGCTGACTACATCTTCAAAGCAGATTCCTTGTTTGATGACTTTGCAAGAGGTATTTGTGAGGATGGATATCTTGTTGATCAATTTTGTGCAGTGTGTCAGCTTATCTCAGAGTTGGAATTATTATATCTCTATAGCAATATTTAGGGATACCCAAAAATCAAAAAAACCTTACAATTCTTTGGTAACTTGAATCTCATTGGTTAGGCTTGCTTTTGTTCTGGGGAGAATCAATACTTTCCTTATCAATCTTGATAAGTGTATGATCACCTACACCAACAGTCAGAATGATAATTCCTCTTTCTGCTTTTAGGAATTACCATACTCCTCAAATCTTTTTTTACCATGAGGCCAGGGACAGAACACCCCAAAGGCCTTTATATGTGATTTCAGGATTTTTTTTCTCCCACAGGGATTTAAAGGGAAGCCCTCTGGTATTTTATAACTAGCACCTGTTCTTGTCCTTTTCTAAAACAACTAGTTCATTAGACATTTTGGACACCCAGTCCAGTCCACTATGGAGTCTTCTGGAGGGTGGTAAGGAAGGGGTAACATGCAAGGTCCAGTCCTGAGAAATATCTTCTCTTGGTCTTTTTTCTTTCTGTAAGTGAAATATTATGCCTGGGATCTGATGCCAAGTGATACTTCTCTGTAACTCAGAGATCTAACACCTAGTAAAATTTAGCTATTTCTTTGAATTGTAGCAAACCTCATCTTAACCCTTCTCTTGAGTGAAGTTCTTCTCCCTGACTTGGGGGGAAACAACCTTCAATCTAGGCAGATAGAACTTTAATTTCTGGAATAAGGGATATAAGATTAGTCTCATCCATACTGGAGGTGTCTAATTCTGATGGCAAAAATCTTGCCTTGGTTTTCTGTCCAGGTGAAAATCTAAGTATATACTACTCAAGCTTGTATTTCATTATATGGCTGTATTATTACCTCTACTTGGTAATATTGTACCTCTTCTATATTGTTCCATTTCAATGGATAATTCATTTTAGGGGTACTGTAACCATGTAGATTTTTTCCAGGTATTTTTGAATCATTTGGATCTGATCATTCAGATTCTCTTGACTTTTTCCCAGAATAAAGAGTCCCCCCAGCTCTTTTACCGTGTCTCTCAAGACCTTTATAATAATCTGAAATATTAAGTTCATCAGCTCCAAATATTGTTAATGTTCATAAAATGAGAGTGCTTTTTGAAATGTAGTACTTATGTTGTCAAAAATATTGATCCATAATGCCAGTATTTGGTTAACCACAAAAGGAAAATGAATTACTCATGCAATCAATCATATTGTTTAGCAACTGTAAAAGAGTACTCCAGAACAATTAACATTAAGAACAAACAGAACAAATATATAAACAATAGCAACTGCATCCACTTGTACACATACAGGCAATTTAACAAAAATGTCACTGTAATAATTGTTTATTTAATAAGAGGAATTTATAGAAAGACAGTAGTTTGGGTCTTGTGAAGGCAATACGAGAGCATCTAAAATATGAGACAAAATAACATCAAAAACACCATATAGAACTAATATTAATAAGAAAAACCATACTGAAAATATCTGGGAGAAAGAACTATAAAATAATATGAAAAAGAAACAAAAGTATATTTCAAAGGAAAAACAAAATTGAATATTAAAATTTTAAATCCAACAAGCAGCATATTACACCTATAAAATTAGATAAAAAGCTTTTCTCAAAGCAATACAAAGTTGAACTAAATTCAACACAACAAAAAAGCAACAAAGGGGAAAGATCATATAACATTAAAGCAAAAAATTTAAATAAAAAAATCATAATACAGGAATCCTTTATACTTGTATCACTAATATAGGAGATTCTACTTAAGAGGAAACAGGAAAAATGATTTAGCTGAATATGTAAACTCTCAAAGCAGAAAAAAAACAAAAAATAAATACCAAAACAAAACTCCCTGTATGTAACTCTCAAATAGGTAATTTATATAAAGTAAAAATACTCACCTGATGAATTACTGCAGTAAAGGAGGGTTTTTCATTCCTTCTCTAGTTTTGATCTTGGCAATGTGGAATTCTCCAATCTTTTCAACCATTATCCTTTTCCTCTTTTATGGCAGGACTTACTCTCCAGTCATTGTGTTCAAATTATGACCATAAATAAGTCATTTAACTTTTCTCAGTCTCAGTTTCTTCATCTGTAAAATGAGGGAATTAAACTAGATTGCCTTTTAAGGTGCATTCTAGCTCTAAATTTATGATCCTTAACTCTTCTTCCATGGGGTGTATGGAGTAAGGGTATAAACTGTGAAGGTGCAAGGAGTGGAAGAGTGAGAAAGGCAACATGATCTAAAGCAATCAATCTCCTCCCAGAGTGTAATTAGTTTTAAACTTTCTTTTTGTCTTAAAAAATTACCTCATTTGGAAAGTTTATAAAATTAAAAAATCAATAATATTCTGTCATTTGAAGAATGCTAGAAAGTCTGTTGGATCTGAAATTGAGAAGACATAGGTTCAAAACTGAGATCCTAGCTCTGTGACCTTGGGCTAGTCACAATATCTCTGTATCTCAGTTTCCTTATCTTGTAAAATGAGAAGGTTGGACTTGATGACTTCTATAATCCCTTCCAGCTTTAAATTCTGACACTGACATTCTTACAGAGAGGGTCCCTCTCCCATCTTCTCTATCTGTGTCCCTTGTTAGTCACTACTCTTCTCTTCCCATGCCCATTTACGAAGGACACATATCCAAAGGTGCTATGAGCAGTCAAAACTTTATCTCAATCCTGTTTTCCATTCTAATTAAGCAGAAATGTAGGCAAACTTTAAAGGAGAAGTTTGAGACATAATATAACCCCTTCATGATAGTTGACCATCGGGAGTGGGGAATGGAAGAAGAATAGAAAATAAAATTTGTATCCACTCTCAAATGGGTAGTTCAGCAAGCATGAAGTCAGTCTCAGTTACACCAGCAGGTGGAGGTGTTGACTGCAAAGAGCTCCAACAGCTGCTCAAAGCAAGCTATTGCACTAGCCTTACTCCATCCCTACTTCCACTCAATAGCGTTCCATCTAACTGTCTGTCTGACTGTGTTGTTTCTACAATAGCATGCTCAGGAATTGTGCTTACTACACTGCTCCTTTTCATATATGGATTTTTAGAGATAGCTCTTCCCTTTGGGAAAAGCAAAGAAACAAACTCTCTTTTCAGACCAGAGTAGCCTTGCTCTTCCTGGAGGCTGCATGAATAAATGTATTTTCCTTTTTACCTAGTATATGTAACTTCTATAAGGATAGGAGCTGTTTTTGTAACCTCAATTCCAAGGATAGTGTCTGACACCTAGTCGACCCTTTACAAATGCTACTTGCATAAAATGAAGGAGAATTGTTTCCCCTGTGAAAGCCTGCTGACCTATGGATGTTTTAATTCATACATCTCCCAGGTTGAAGTGTAGGGTGTTTTTTCATCTATCACATGAAAACTAGTTCTCTATCATTTTATATTTCTCTGGTGTAAGGGAACTGATTATTTCATTAACAATTCCAGTGGAGACAATCTTCCTTCAAACTCCCATTGAATTAAACCCCATGGAGTCTGGGACTGGTATTAAGAGTCCAGATTGATCCTCATTTTAGTAGTCAGAACTGAGCATAATTTTGAGGGGCCTCATTATGGTGTTGGGAACTATTTCTTGCATGTCTATATCTGTTGAAAATACCTTTGATTAAGGGATCAATTGGATCCTGCAGCATGCCTAGTCTCATGGCCAGGATTAGCAGGATATGCGACCTTAGATTGAAAGCTATGTGGAGCCTAGTATTCTCAGCCTAATCACTTGATGAACAGTTGTCCAGAGGGTGAATGAGTCTTGTTAATGACAGGACCACACTGGAATCTAGAATTGTTAGGAGGTTCTAGTTAGATAAAGAATTGAAGTGGGGCTTTGAGTTGGATGGAGATGTGATGGTCTGAAGTCATTGATAGCATGTCTTGGGGTTGAAGTATGTGTTCTGTGAATTTAGATAGGTTTCATATAGACTTCATTTGACAACCAGGACTTATAAAGTAGTAACTGAGGGATAAAAGTTTGTTTCAAGGAAGTATGTGGCAGGCATTGGTGCTCAACATTTCAAGCACATTGAAAGTATTGCCTGTGGAAATAATGTCAACCTAGTAGTCAAGATGCATTGGAGGTATAAACTGCCATTCTGTATCGTGTGACCTGGAGAGTATAGTTTTGTGCAGCAACATCTGTCTACTGCTCATGCATAATCTTATAGAAATTTGACCCAAAGGATCAGGTGGCTCTTAGGTCAGGTGGACCAGGAAGGGTAGAGATGTAGTCTGGAGCTCACACTCTCATGTACCCATATTCCAGACTCAGTGGAGCTGTGGCCTAGAGATTAAGGTCCTGTGGGCCCTTGACCAAGGATTCTGTACTACTTGGAAGAATGGCCGAGATAACATGGTTCGCTATCATTTTGGCCAAGCAATTGATACCCACCGGAGGGATGACTCAATAGACATAATCCAGTGAATCTTCACCCTAGGGCTGTTGAAATTCATGTTCAGCTATCTTAAGATCTCATAGATTTGTGGCCTGATAATCTGCAGTCTAACATTCAGAATTCTGTTGATCTAGTTGAATGTTTGAATGAATGAGTGAAGAGACCTTAGGGTTCAACTTGTGACTTGAGGGATCAATCCAGGTCAGCCTCAGCCAGAAGGTGCAAATGAAACCAGTGGAGGTAAAGACTAAGGGAACCCTTTGCCTCATTGTTTAAACTTAGTATATCTATCTACAACTATGTTTCCTCTTCTGTAAAATGAGGGTTTGAACAAGTTGTCCTCTGGAGCTCCTTTCAGCTTGAAATCTATCAATATATGATCTTGTATGTATTGAGGGGTCTCTAGTACCTCTAATCCTTTGGTCTTGCCCAATATAACCTCAGACTGATACTTCAGATCCAATGTAGGTTGGGTCTAGTAGGATAATTGTAGTAGATCTTGTCTAGTAGACATTGTTAAGTACAGCCTTGGCCTTCTCCAGTCTTTATGCCATTAAAGTTTGTCATTTGGGGTTCATATATCTTCACCCTGAAGTTCAGACCATACTGAAATCTTGTTGTCAGGATGTGGATCAATAGTCTAGGTCTAGGGCTAGGCTCAGCAAAGCCTCCTTTCATATATTGATCCAGTTGAATTGTTGTGTCCCAGGGATGCTATGATCTTCACTTTATGCCCAGGTAAACCTCCAGTCAGAAGTCGAAATCCCAGGAGTAATCACTCAGTGATCCTTATTATTGCACTGCTGAAATGAACAAGTCCATTATGGTTGATCATCATTCCATGTTATTGTTAATGTGTATCATGTTCTTCTGGTTCTGCTCATTTCACTCAGCATCAGTTCATGCAGATCTTTCCAGGTTTTTCTGAAGTCCCATCCTTCATGATTTCTTATAGAATAATGGTGTTCCATAACAGAATATTAGATTTTTAGTCAGCGGACCCTGATATGGATCCCATCACTACTTCTTTTAATCCATAAATGCACTGGCAATTCATTTAATTTGTTAAACCTTGATTTTCTTCTCTATAAAATGAACTTTTGAACTAGAATATCTCTAAGGTCCTTCACACCTCAAGTATAGAAGAGAGAATATGCTTACCAAAAGTAGTATTATGATAAAATCCATGAGAGATGAACATGGGTCTATGAGATCTTCATATGCTAATTATGTTCTCCAAAGAAAGCTGAATATCAAGATTCTGAACCTGAGAACCAAAGTTATGAGACCATAGTCAGGAGTTCAAGAGAATGTCAGAACTAGCTTGAATATGCAGAAGGGAGTCTATTTTCAAATTTTTAGTGTGAACATTTACATTTCAGAAATTAGCAAATAGCACAAATCAGAACTTGATTAAGAAGATTAAGGAATCAAGCAAAACAACGTTTGGTTGATTGTTTAGATTTAAGAAAGTGACAGGGAAAATGTTATTAATGAAGATTAAACTTAAAATGTATATCATACATATATACTTTTTCTCTAGAGAGTTGGTTTTCAGTTTTCAAACATTTACCAGCAGTCACTGCACAAGTACCCCAATTTCAAATGTGACCCCTATATCCGTACAATGCACTTAATGACAGGATATATTTTTATGAAAGAAAATAAATTTAGTCATTAAGGAGAATACTGCACAACCTTTATATTAAGAGATACAATGAGGATGATTTAAAAACAAGGATGTGCATTTAAATTGGGAATCTCTATACCATGTACATATTAACACTCCTATACCTAGGTAAGGATACCCTTTCCTGGTTTGAAGCATCCTGGGAATGTGAATAATGATTAGAATATTAGCAAATATAATCTGGAAATATGTTTTACATTGATGATATTTGTACTTTGTTTTCAAAGAAGACCATGACATTAGGGAGATGGTGCCATGACAAGCAAGTGAATTGGATATGAGTGAGGGGGTGTTTTGCCACATTGCCAGCCTCACTTTTCTTCTTTGGAGTCATCTGGGGCCATTAACTAAATATAAATCAGGATGATGGCCATGGATGTGAGCATTTAGGGTTAAGTGACTTGCCTAAGTTCACACATCTAATAAATGTCAAGTGACTGAAGCTAGATTTGAACATAGGTCTAACTGATTTCAGGTCTACCACCCTATCTCCTAAATCAGTTACTGATAGGGTGGGGAGGTTTTCTTGCTACACTGCTGATGCTACTGACACCCTTCCCTCAGCTTTCATACTTAATTTTTGTTCTATCATTCTCTTTTATGAAGAGAAAAGGATATTTGTCTTTTCAGATATTTTTGTGACCCTTCAGCTCCTTAGAAGGGTGGGAATGGTAGAAGGTAGAAAGAATGTGACAAAAGTTACAGCCAAAGCTGGCAAAGATGGCTGGGAATGTGTTATTTTTTTTAAGAAAGATTTCATATATTTTGAGTTTTACAATTCCCCCCCCCATTCTTGCTTCCCTCCCCCCACCCCACCCCCACAGAAGACATTTTGTTAGTATTTACATTGTTTCCATGGTATACATTGATCTCAGTTGAATGTGATGAGAGAGAAGTCATATCCTTAAGGAAGAAAAATAAAATATAAGAGATAGCAAAATTAATAAGATAACATTTTTGTTTTTCTAAATTAAAGGTAATAGTCTTTGGTCTTTGTTCAAACTCCACAATTCTTTCTCTGGATACAGATGGTATTCTCCATTGTAGACAGCCCCAAATTATCCCTGATTGTTGCACTGATGAAATGAGCAAGTCCATTAAGGTTGATCATCACCCCCCCATGTTGCTGTTAGGGTATACAATGTTTTTCTGGTTTTTCTCATCTTGCTGAGATGATTCTTTGCAATCTTCAGGTTTCTTAATATTTATTTATTTATTCTTATTTTGTACAAATTATTTTTATACATTACTAAAATATTAAGAGCAAACATAACACCCCCTCCCCCCCAAAATATAGACCCTCATGAGCGAGAAAATAAAGGAGAGAGAAAAAATTAAAATTTAAAATTAAAAAAATAATAATAATAGTAGTTGTGGCCAGGTGGTGCAGGGGATGGAGCACTGGTCCTGGAGCCAGGAGCACCCGGGCCCAAATCTGGCCTCAGACACCCAACAATCACTCAGCTGTGCTGCCCAAGGCAAGCCCCCCAGCCCCATTTGCCCTGCAACTCCCCCCCAAAATAATAATAAAAAATGTGCATCAGTCAGTGTTCCAACACCTCTAGCTCTGTCACAGGTGGATCACATTCTTTAGGATAAGTCCATCACAAAAGTTACTTCCATATTTTTCCACCATTGTCATTGCTGATCACAACTCCCTCCATTCGCACTTCTTCACTACCATATACTATATTTTCTCTCTCCTTTCACTCTATCTCTGCTGTAGGGTAGCTGAGTGGTGCAGCAGACAGATCCCTGGCCCTGGGGCCAAGAGGCCCTGAGCCCACATACCACCCCTTAGGCCCAGCATCTACCTAGCCCTATTGTCCCAGACAGGCCAACCAATCCCAGCCCCTTGCAAGAAGTAAAAAAGAAAATGTGTTATATCTGGCCACTCTCCTCCCATAGTCCATCCTCTCCCCCATTATTCACATTCCTCCCTTCCCCCTGACCCCCTTCTCGCCTTCTTACTCCAGATGTCTATACCCCATTGAGTATATATGCTGTTTCCTCTCCTAGCCACCTCTGCTGAGAGTGAAGATTCCCTCATCCCTCCTTGCCTTCCCCCTTCCATATCATTGCAATAGCTCATTGTAATAAAAAAAGTCTTATTATATGGAATATCTTAGCCTATTGTACTTTTCCTTTTTCTTTCTCCCATTACAATTTCCCTTTTAGCTATTGACTCCATTTTTACACCACATTTTATCTTCAGATTCAGCTCTCTCTTGTGCTTCATCTATAAAAGCTCCCTCTACCTGCTCTATTAACTGAGAAGGTTTATATGAGTATTATCAGTGTCATTTTTCTATGCAGGAATACATGCAGTTCATCATCATTAAGTCCCTCATATTTTCCCCTTCTCCTCCAATGTCTATGCTTCACCTGAGTCCTGTATTTGAAGATCAAACCTTCTGTTCAGCTCTGGCCATTCTAACAGGAACATTTGAAATTCCCCTGGTTCATTGAAAGTCAATCTTTTTCCCTTGGAAGAGGACATTCAGTTTTGCTGGGTAGTTGATTCTCGGTTGCATTCTAAGCTCTTTTGCCTTCTGGTATATTATATTCCAAGCCCTACAAGCTTTTAATGTAGTTGCTGCTAAGTCTGTGTGATCCTGACTGTAGCTCCATGATATTTGAACTGTGTCCTTCTGGCTGCTTGTAATATTTTCTCTTTGACTTGGAGTTCTGGAATTGGCTATAATATTCCTGGGGGTTGTTTTTTTGGATCTCTTTCTCAGGGAGATTGGTGGATTCTCTCAATTTCTATTTTTGCCCTCTGCTTCTAGGATATCAGGGCAATTTTCCCATAGTAATTCTTTGAAAATGATGTCAAGGCTCTTTTCCTGATCATGACTTTCAGGTATCCCAATAATTTTTAGATTATCTTTCCTAAATCTGTTTTCCTTATCAGTTGTTTTTTCAATGAGTTGTTTCACATTTTCTTCTAATTTTTCATTCTTTTGGTTTTGAAGTATTGTGTTCTGATTTCTCATAAAATCAGCAGCCTCCCTCAGTTCCATTCTACATCTGAAGCACTCTTATCTCTTTTTCCATCTGGCCAATTCTGCTTTTTAAAGCATTCTTCTCCTCAATAACTTCTTGAACTGTTTTATCCATTTGACCTATGCTGGTTTTTAACATTTTTTTTTTAGCATTTTTTGGATCTCCTTGACTAAGCTGCTGACTTCTTTTCCCAATTTTTCTTCTATCTCCCTCACTTGATTTTTAAGGTCTTTTTTGAGCTCTGTCATAGCCTGAGCCCAATTTCTGTTTTACCTCGAGTCTTTAGATGCAAGAGCTTGTACTTCCTCATCTTCAGATTGAGTATTTTGATCCTTCCTGGGATCATAGACAATGTATTTATCAATGGTGTTCCTCTTTTTTCTCTGCTCATTTCCCCAGCCTGTGCCTGGTTTGGGGTGCTTCCTGAGCTTTTGAGTATTATTGGGACACCCCCCCCCCCCACAAGGATCTCCATGTGTGAGGTTCTGTCTTCCCTCCTGGTCTGTGAATGATCATAAACATACCCCTTTGCCACGGGGCTGAGGTGGGGGGGGGCTGCTGTTCTACGGGGGTGCCTAGACTGCAATCAGGACCTGAATGTTGTCAGAGTTCCAGAGTCCTGTTCCAGGGACAGAGACCAGAGATTGGCAGTCTCTCTCCACTCCCCTCCCTAGGCTCCGCACTCACACCCTGGGGGCTTCTGCTTCCTGGCTCCTGCTTCTGGTTTCTGGATCTGGGCTGCTATGCTGCTTGCTAAGTGCCTTGAGGGCCAGGCTTCATGTGCTCACTCTGGCAGAGGTCCCCCCCACTGATCCCCCAAGTTGTGCCCAGTGCTCCCTGAGTGTAGGTCAGGAAACTGCCCCCACTGACATGATCCATGGCTCCCAGCATCCTGGGGCTGCCTCTGAGAGACTGAAGTTCCTTTGCTCTGGCAGGCTACCCCTCCAACCCCATGGAGCGGAGCCTTTCTGCTCTTTTCCAGGTTACCTTGGGTTAGAGAACTGCCTCACTGGATCCCTCTTGGATTCTGTCTCTTGATAATTCAGTTAGAGTCCTTAGTTTATAAGTTTTGAGAGAGAGCACCTAAGAGAGGATCCTCTCCTGTTGCCATCTTGGCTCTGCCCCCTGGGAATGTGTCATTAAGAGTGAGCCAAGTTTCAGGGAAAGTTATTATTAGATCAAAGAATAAGAAAACAAGGCTAAAATAAAGGGGAATTTTTTCATTTTTGGACAAGAATTCTAGGGAGGAGTATGGAAATGATGGCAGAAAGCATAGCGTTGAAGTGAGATAAAAGTAGAGTAGATTTGAAGAGGATGAGAATGAGAGAAAAGGTGATGGAGGTTGGGAATAATTTATTTCTATATGGCTGGTGACTGATTAATACAGGGATAGACACTTGTTCCTTGAAGGGAAAGCTATAGCTAATCTGGAATGCATACTAAAAGTCAGAGATATCTCCTTGTTGACAAAGATCTATATAGTCAAAGATTTTTCCTGTAGCAATGGATGGCAGCGAGAGTTGAACTATAAGGAAAGTTGAGCATCACAGAATTGATGCTGTCGGATTTACTGGAAAAGACTTGTTAGAGTCCCTTGGATTGCCGAAGAGATCAAATTAGTCAATACTTAAAAGAAATTAAGGCTTTTCATTAGAAGTTTAAATACAGAATCTGAAATTTAAATACTTTGAAAATTTAATGAGCAGATAGGACTTATTGGAAAAGACACTGATGTTGGGAAAGGTTGAAGGCAAAAGGAGATGGCAGAAGTTGAGATGGATAGAGAGTGTCATGGAAACAATGAACATGACCTTGGACAGAATTTGGGAAATAAGGGAGGTTAGAAAGGTTTAGCATTCTGTGATCCTTGGGGTCATGAAAAGTCAAATGTGAGTTAACATCTGAACAAGAGAAAGAAAAATGGGAGATGTTAGAGGGTTAGTATTGGGTGGTCAATGAATAGTAAAGCTCATAGTCTCTTGAGAATCTTGTTTAAAGAGCTTATCTGGGCATGGGTCACAGTTGCCCCAAATGTACAGTTATAGCTAACTGTTCCTCATGTTGGTCAAGAGGTGGTTTCTGACTGGTAGGTTTGGGTCTGGGATCAACTCTAACCTTCTGCTGTATCTGGTCTCCTTTTGGAATGCCTGGGGCCAGGTGGTGGTGGGAAGTAGCAATACCTTACCCAGGAAAGAGAGAGTTTGAAGAATGCATAGTAGGAGGAAAAGATACATGCAACATGTTATATAAAGGGAAGTGGAGACAGGAATCAGGCTATAATTTTTCCCCCACAATAATACACTATTGGTGGAATTGTGCACTAATCCAACCATTCTGGAGAGCAATATGGAACTATGCCCAAAGAACAATAAAACTGATCATATCAGCAATATCAATACTAGGCCTGTATCCAGAAGAAATCATAAAAAATGGGAAAAGTCCCACATGTTCCAAAATATTCATAGAAGTCCTTTTTCCTAGTATCAAAAGAATTGGAAATTGAGGGGATACCCATCAATTGGGAAAACAAGTTATGCTATAAGTGTTATAGAGTATTATTGTTTTATAAGAAACCATGAATGGTTGGACTTTAGAGAAGCATGGAATGAATTAACAGGATCTGATGCTGAGCAAAGGGAGTGGAACCAAGAGAACATTAACAACATTGTGAGTTGATCAGTCTTGATGGAAGCAACTCCTCTCAGCAGATCAGAGAGCTAGGACATCCCTGAGAGACCTATTAAGGACAATGCTATCCACATCCGGAGTAAAAACCAAACCAAACCAAACAAAAAAAACAAACAAAACCTACAGAATCTGAAAGAACACTATGTTCACTTTTTAAAAATTTTTATTATGTTTTTCCTTCCTATCTCATGGTTTTCTTTGTTTTCCCTAATTTCTCATTGAGAAAATCACTAATTTGTAAACACGTTAAACACAAATGTATATGTACAATTTTTACTGGATTGTTTGCCATTGAGGGGAGGAGGATGGGAAAGGAGGGTGGAAGGAAATTATGTAACTTATAAATATGTATATGCTTGTGGATGAATATTGAAAAACTTTTATAACATGTAACTGGAAAAATAAAATATCAATTGGAAAAAAATTTCCCAGTGTCTGAGAATATGATGTAAGCTCATCAACTCAAGAGATATGTTCTCATTTAGTGCTCTAAGTCCTTTTAGCTGTCATCATGAGTGAAAGGAAGGAAAGTCTTATGAAAAGCATATTCATTCAAAAGCTCAACCCCATAATGAAGACTACAAACTCATACTCTGGGGTTCCCCACTTCTTATCTGGCTGTTACAAAGTCCAAAGACTTCACTAGGTCTAGCTATAGTTTCTCCTATTTCCCACTCACCATTCTCCCTAATTGATGTAGCTCTAAAAGTGGGTTTGGATTTGTAAATAAAATGAAAAATACCATGTGGTGACAAAAAAAGTTAATGCAAAACTTATCTATTCCCATTATATATTTGAGCCTGTTATCAAAAGAGATACAATTATAAAGTACAGTTTCTACCATATACTGTGTTATATATTAACTAGAATAATGATAACATGACACCTATCATATTGAATCTTAGAGTGAGTTTCCCCCAAAACTACTCCTGGTTCAAAAGCATTTGCCAATTCATATCTCCTGGTATATTGGAAAGGCATTTTTGAAGGCACAAGATGCAGCTATTGGGTCAGCAGCAAGTCATGGAAACTTGAACAGCTCACATAACTTTGGGACAGCTAGTGGTACAGTGTGTATAGTCCCAAATCTGGAGTCAGGAAGACTCAATTTCTGAGTTCAAGTATGGCTTCAGATTTATTAGTTATTTGACTTGGGAAAATCATTTAACTTTGTTTGCCTCAGTTTCCTCATCTGTAAAATGAGCTGGAGGCAAACCACTCTATTAACTTTGCTAAGAAAACCCCAAATGGGGTCATGAAGAGTTGTATACAACTAAAATGACTCAATGATAACAAAGTCTCACAAATTGCTAGGGGCATGGGGCGGCTAGGTGGTGTAGTGAATAAAGCACTGGCCTTGGAGTCAGGAGTACCTGGGTTCAAATCTGGTCTCAGACAATAATTACCTACCTGTGTGGCCTTGGACAAGCCACTTAACCCCATTTGCCTTGCAAAAAAAAAATTGTTAGGGGCATGTTGTGGCTTGCTTCACCTTGGGGCCCACAGTGACAACCTCCCTCCCAGAGGGGAGCTGAGAATAAGGAGTCAAGCCACTACTGCCTTATGCCTCCAGCTCAATTTTATTACTGCTTAGCTATTACATATATACTGTTAGGTCTTCTGGGGTAGAACAAAGAATAATGAGGTAATTGGGGGATGCAAGCAGGATATGTTCAGCATCTTGAATTACAGGATAAGGGGGTTATGTTAGGGAGGAGGTGATAAAACACAGCTGTGTCTAATGCCCTTGGTCTGTGGGGTGGAATGTCCAACTCCCAAGGACTCTGGTGTACCTTATCTCTAAGGGCGGCGGCAAGCCAGCTCCTGAGATTGTCCAGGTGGTGGTTTACTTGGAAATGATTTGTGTCATGGCTGTTAGAATAGCCTGTGTATCCACAGGGGCAAATGACTTGGGGTGAGTCAGAGAGTCACTGTGAGTTTTTCTTCTTGCCATGTGTCTGAAAGCTGAGGACTTTGATAGATTCCTGGGTTGCCAACTATTAGATGCTATGCCTTTCTAGCACTCAAGATCTATGGTAAGAGAACTTAGACCAGGGATTTATCCTTATTTTTATCTATAGCTAAGTGTTGGAGAAGCAAGCAAAGCATGAATAAAAGTAGGTTTGGGGACCATCTCCAATCATCTTGACTTATGTCTTGTCCCTGTACTTGGATAACTGGAAAAGAGAGTGATCGATGACTTTGCACAGTTTTGTCTCACTTTAATCCATTTACAAGTTTCAACAACACCTTTAGGATGTCATTTGCCATCTTTGAGAATGAAGGATGAGCAATAATGACAAGAAATAGATAGAGAGATTTCCAAGTCACAAATACGTCAGCCATCCCAAGCCCAAGTAGAATGCTGAGGTCAGGGAGACCAACCACCCCCATTCTACTAACCTTCCCTGCTTCTGTTCCTAGATGTAGTAACCTGGACCCAGACTCCCATTCTTCTTTATTCCCTATCCATGATCTCTAGGTGAAGGCATTTTGGAAATCTCTAACTTTTACCAAGAGTATGAAGAACTTCTGAAACAGTGTTTCAATTTCAACCTGTCTAATAAGTTACAAGTCCATACTACACTAACTGCCTGTGTTTTGTAAAATACAGGACTTGTTCCAAGAGTAATATGGGGTAGGCAGAGTCATTCCTATTTTAAATAAATAATTCTCTAGTAATATTACTTTGATCTGGTTACCTCTAGGGGTCAAGAGACCCTTTTTAGGATTAGATCCACTCTTCTGTCATTCAATATGTATAACAACCTGGCTCCAACTTTTTTATTCATTACTTCCCTTCCCATACTCTTTAGCCCAACCAACTGGCCTTTTTGTTGTTATAATTTAGGTTTGATCTCCGTGCCTTTGTAGTAGGTATGTTGTTGGGGGCGGGGGGAAAAGGCTTGGCGGTCGCTTAGCGGGGGAAACATAATCACCTTATAAGGGAATGTTACAGAACTCGGCCCCTCATTGAGTAAGAGTTCATGGGAGGGAGGACAGAAGGGATAAAAGTGTCTGCTGAGAGGTTGGGAGGGAGCAGGGATGTGATCACAGAAGAATAAAGACTCATTATCCACCTCAGGCGCTCTGTCTGGTTCTTCCCCCATCAAAGAGTGGGGGCCGGAGGTACCCCGAAGACTCATCACGCGTTGGACTGGTGAGTAAGAGGACGGACTAGCATAAAGAAGCCGGCGTTGTAAATAAAAACCCGGCAGTATGTCACATACCTGCAATGTACTCCTTTCTCACCTGTGCATCTTACAATACTTTGTTTGCTTGTAAGTTGAGTCAAGCACCAATTTTTACAGAAAGTCTTCCTTTCCTGGTTTCTACCCACTACCCCCCAGCTGTTCTTGGCTCTTCCTGAAATTACTCTTCATTTAGATCGCACATATTTTAATATACTCAGTATACTTGGATTTTTTTTCCCAATAGAAAGTAAGGTCCTTGAGAATAGGAATTCTTTTAAACTTGTTATGGTATTCCCAGCATATAGTCTAGCACAAAGAAGACATTTAATGTTTAATGATGGATTAAATACATTTTTCCAGTTTGTTTCATAGGTAGGATCCATTACTATTTATTGGGAGACAGGTCCAGGTATAGAGCAACCAGGATGGCATTTCTTGATTTGGTTTCTGTTCTAAGCCTGCTCCAGAAGAATGGTGATGATAGCTGGAGAGACTGTGAAGCAGCCTAAACATCCTCTGACTGGTTCTGGTGGACTATCCAGGAGTGGATGAGGAGGGTTTTTGAGTATGTGTGGAGGCATTTGAAAAGGTCTGCCAGCTTCAACTACCTCTTTTTTACCTCATTCTCTTGGCTTCATTTGATTACTTTTTAGCTGGTGAGAGATCACACTGACCTTGGGTCAATAAGATGAAGTTGAGCCAAATGAATCCAGGGGATTAGAATTTTCACAACGAGGGGCAGCTAGGTGGAGTAGTGGATAGAGCCCAGGCGCTAGAGTCAGCCTTCAGTCTCAGTCTAGCTCTGCCTCTTGATTTACTACAGAGGTAGCTTCAACTCAAGTTCATAAAGCAGTTATACTGGAAAAGAACTTAGTGGGACGAATGCTAGGTAGGAACTAAGCTAAGTTTCTAGAGATTGAGGTGGTGCAGGGGAGAACATGCTCTAGGATTTGTGGGGGAGAAAATATTTCTATGTTTGTTCTTGCTATAACTTTTGAAGTAATTATCCCTTTGTAAAAGCTAGTCAATGTTATATGATTGAATGGAAGTGGGGAGAAGAACAGGGGTAGTAATGTGGTTTCTAACAAATGGGGAAACAGTTGATGGAGTTTGAAATAATAAAGGAGAAAGGAGACCACCTACAGACCTCTCAGGGTACTCTGAAAACCTTAAGGGGGAAGTGTAGCCTGTTTGACCCTAAGAAAGTATAACCAGAGCATCATTTCTACAAATTGAATCCAAGTTTAATTTTCCTTCTTGAGAGACCTTGCCTCCATTTCCTTCTTAGGGTTACTTCTGAGATTTTAGTCTCTTGAAGGACATGGCTGATAATGAGATTGGACAAGGACCCCACCCTGATGAGACAGCTATTATGTTCTGCTCAAGGTGGGATATACATTCTTTGAATGGATGACTTAAGATAATTCTTTCTCTGGATACAGATGGTATTCTCCATTGCAGAAACCCCCAAATTGTACCTGATTGTTGCACTGATGGAATGCTGTTAGGGTGTACAGTTTTCTTCTGGTTCTGTTCATCTTGCTCAGCATCAGTTCATGCGAATCCTTCCAGGCTTCCCTGAATTACCATCCCTCCTTGTTTCTAATAGAACAATAGTGTTCCATGACATACATATACCACAATTTGTTAAGTCATTTCCCCAATTGAAGGACATTCACTTAATTTCCAATTCTTTGCCACTACAAACAGGGCTGTTATGAATATTTTTGTAAAATGATATTTTTACCCTTTTTCATAATCTCTTCAGGGTATATACCCAGTAATGTATTACTGGATCAAGGGGTATGCACATTTTTGTTGCCCTTTGGGTATACCAATTTTATTTTATTTTATTTCAAATTTTTTTTATTCTCATTTTGTACAAATTTTTTTTTACATTCATAAAATATTCTTGTTTACAAGTAAACAAAATACCCCTCCCCCCATGAATTATAGATAGACTTGCTTGGGTGAAAAAAGTAAAGGGGAGAGAAAAAAATTAAAATTAAAAAAAATAATAGTAATAATTGTAGGTATGGCCAGGTGGCGGAATGGATGAAGCACCAGCCCTGGAACCACGAGCACCTGAGTCCATATCCTGCCTCGTAAACCCAATAATCACCCAGCCATGTGACATGCAAGCCACCCGATCCCCACTGCCCTGCAAAAACCAAAAAGAAGAAAAAAAAAAGACCCAAAATAAAATAAAATAGTAATAATAGTAGGGGTGGCTGGGTGGCAGACAGAGCTTTGGCCCTTGAGCCAGGAGCACCTGGGTCCGAATCTGGCCCCAGACCCCCAAGATCACCCTGCTATGTGGCCCCAGGCAGGCCACCCAGCCCCACTTGCCCTGTACCCTCCCCCAAATAATAATAATAATAAATGTGCTTCAGTCTTTGGTCCAACACCAACAACTCTGTCATGGGTAGATCACATTCTTTATGATAAGTATATCACAAAAGTTACTTCCATATTTTTCCAACATTGCCATTGCTGATCGCAACTCCCTCTTTTCTTATTTCTCCACTACCATGTACTATATTTTTTCTCTCCTTTCACTCTGACTCTGCTGTAGAGTCACTGAGTGGTGCAGCAGACAGCTCCCTAGTCTTGGGACCAAGAAGCCCTGAGCCCTCATACCACCCCTTAGGCCCAGAATCCACCTGGCCCTATTGTCCTGGGCAGGCCATCCAATCCCAGCCCCTTGCAAGAAGTAAAAAAGAAAATGCGTTATATCTGACCACTCTCCCTCCATGGTCCATCCTCTCCTCCATCATTCACATCCCCACCCCTTCCCCCTGCTCCCCTTCCTTCTTACTCCAGATGTCTATACCCCATTGAGTATATTTGCTGTTTCCTCTCCTAGCCATCTCTGATGAGAGCAAAGTTTCCCTCATTCCCCCCTGCCTCCCCCCTTCCATATCATTGCAGTAGCTCATTGTAATAAAAAATATCTTATTATGTGAAATATCTTGGACTATTCCCCCCTCTCCTTTTTCTTTTTCCCATTCCATTTCCCTCTTTTTCCTATTGACTCCATTTTTACACCATATTTTATCTTTGAATTCAGCTTTCTCCTGTGCTTCAACTATAAAAGCTCCCTCTACCTGCTCTATTAACTGAGATGGTTCATATGAATATTATCAGTATCATTTTTCTATACATGCAGTTCATCCTCATTAAGTCCCTCATATTTCCCCCCTCTTCTCCAATCTCCATGCTTCACCTGAGTCCTGTATCTGAAGATCAAACCTTCTCTTCAGCTCTGGCCATTCCAAAAGGAACATTTGAAATTCCCCTGGTTCATTGAAAGTCCATCTTTTTCCCTGGAAGAGGACATTCAGCTTTGCTGGGTAGTTCATTCTTGGCTGCATTCTAAGCTCTTTTGCCTTCTGGTATATTGTATTCCAAGTCCTACGAGCTTCCAGTGTAGCTGCTGCTAAGTCCTGTGTGATCCTGACTGCAGCTCCATGATATTTGAACTGTGTCCTTCTGGCTGCTTGTAATATTTTCTCTTTGACTTGGGAGTTCTGGAACTTGGCTATAATATTCCTAGGGGTTGGTTTTTGGGGATCTCTTTCTCGGGGGGATCAGTGGATTCTCTCCATTTCTATTTTGCCCTCTGTTTCTAGAATATCAGGGCAATTTTCCTGTAGTAATTCTTTGAAAATGATGTCAAGGTTCTTTTCCTGATCATGACTTTCAGGTATTCCAATAATTTTTAAATTATCTTTTCTAAGTCTGTTTTCCATATCAGTTGTTTTTTTCAATGAGATATTTCACATTTTCTTCTAATTTTTCATTTTTTTGGTTTTGAAGTATTGATTCCTGATTTCTGTTAAATTCATCAATCTCCATGAATTCTATTCTTTGTCTGAAGGATTTGTTCTCCTCAGAGAGTTTTCTTATCTCTTTTTCCATTTGGCCAATTTTGCTTTTTAAACCATTCTTCTCCTCAATAACTTTTTGAACTGTTTTATCCATTTGACCTAAGCTGTTTTTTAGCATGCTATTTTCTTCAGCATTTTTTTTTTTTGGATTTCCTTGACTAAGCTGCTGACTTCATTTTCATGTTTTTCCTGCATCTCTCTCCTTTCTTTTCCCAGTTTTTCTTCCAACTCCCTCATTTCATTTTCAAAGTCTTTTTTGAGCTCTGTCATAGCCTGAGCCCAATTTCTGTTTTTCTTGGAGTCTTTAGATGCAGGAGCTTGTGCTTCCTCATCTTCAGACTGAGTATTTTGATCCTTCTTGGGCTCATTTGCAAAATATTTCTCAATGGTCTTCCTCTTGTTTCTTTGCTTGCTCGTTTTCCCAGCCTAAGCCTGTTTTTGGGGTGCTTCCTGAGCTTTTGGGGCACTCCCACAAGGGTCTCAGTGTTTGAGGCTCTGTCCTCCCTCCTGGTCTGTGAATGACCATAAGCACCCCCCTCTGCCATGGGGCCAAGGTGGGGGGGCGCTGTTGTTCTATGAGGGGGCCTAGACTGCTATCAGGATCTGAATGTGTTCAGAGCCCCAGAGTCCCGTTCCAGAGGCAGAGGACAGAGCTCTGCAGTCTCTCTTCACTCTCCTCCCTCAGCTCAATGGGCTCACACCCTGGGGGCTCCTGCTTACCAGCTCTGCCTGCCTCTGTTTCCTGGTCTACATGAAAAACCGAAAGACCAAGCTACTCCCTGTGTGCCCTGAGGGCTGGGCTCCACGTGCTCGCTCTGGCAGAGGTCCCCCGCTGTTCCCCCACTTTGTGCTTGCTGCTCCCCGTGGTGCAGCTTAGGAGACTCCCCCGCTGCTGTGAGTTGAGGCTCCCAGCGTCCTGGGGCTGCCTCCGGGAGGCTGAAGTTCTTTCGCTCTGGTGGGCCACACCTCCAGTGGGCTGCCCCTCCGGCCCAGGGGAGCAGAGCCTTTCTGCTCTTTTCCAGGTTACCTTAAGTAGAACTGCCTCACTGGGTCCTTTTGTGGGTTCTGTCTCTCGAAAGTTTAGAGACCTTAGCTTATGAGTTTTTATCAGAGAGCTCCTAAGACTGGATCCCTTCATGTCGCCATCTTGGCTCTGCCCTCCTCCCCATTTTATTTTTGAAAGAATTTTCCTTTTGCACTTGCCCAATTATAGTTTTAAAAGATTTGTTTTGTAGCTAGATGTTTTTTTTTCTTGCATTTCTTTTCCTATTTTTTCCCATTTGATTTTTAAAATCCTGAGTTCTTTCAAGAAGTCTTTCTGGACTGGAGACCAATTGATATTCTCCTCCAAAACTTCACATGTAGTACTTTTTCTAAGTTACTGTGTTGCCTATCCATATCTCCAAGGTAATTTTCAACAGCCCCTGCTTTTTCCTCTGATCTTTCTTATTCATTTTGAGATTTGTTACTGGGCACTATCCCAGGGTTCTTGTGCTGGGGTAGGAACTTGCTCACAGACCATTGTTGAGAATCCTAGATGCTTGCTTACTGGCCTGGGGCCATCAATGTTAAGAACTCCAGGAGCTTGCTCAGTAGACTGATCAGTAAAGAATATCTGAGGCTTTCTCTCTTGACCATCTGTGCTGTGTCAGTCACCCACTCCCTGAGCTGTTGGAAAAGTGTCTATCTCTGGGCTGCCTGAACACCAGGGCTGGGAACACCAGGGGCACTCTGGGTCAGACCAGCCCTGTGGGATGAATGGGGGATCCTGGGTACCCTGGCTAGAGCTCTCCTAGCCCACTCAGCCCAGTGCTGCCAACCTATCAAGTCTGAATTGTGAATATCTCTGCTAGAGATCTAGCCCACAGCTGAGGATCTTAGGTTAGTCCCATTTTGCCCTGCTGCTGCAGGTGCACTGGGTTTCTGTTTTGGGTATACTCATGCTCCCCCATGACAGATCTTATTGGCAGATGTTCCACTCTGTTCTTTTGTAGGTTCTGTTGCTTCAATATCTACTGAGACTTGATTAATGTTGTTTCTGAGGGAAACCTAGGAGAGCTTAAGAAATTTCCTGGCTTCTCTCTGCTGCCAGTTTGCTCTTGCCCAGTCTTTTCTTTAGCACCAATGTGCTCCACTTTGTTATTCCCATATAGCAACCTGGTCACCATAGGTAAAAGCTTGGTCATTGCTGCCATCTTTTTATCTGTCTGCTTCTTTCTCTTTCCAAAGAGGGGCTTCATGACTAACTTCTGTGCTCCTCACATATAACTCTCCATTTCTTTTCTTTTTTTTGAAAGATTTTATGTATTTTGAATTTTACAATTTCCCCCTAATTGCTTCCCCCCTCCCCACAGAAGGCAGTCTGTTAGTCTTTACATTGTTTACATTGTTTCCATGGTATCCAGTTGAATGTGATGAGAGAGAAATCATATCCTTAAAGAGGAAAAATAAAGTATAAGAAATAGCAAAATTACATAAGATAACTTTCTAAAATTTTTTTAGATCTTTAATTGTCTTTGGTCTTTGTTCAAACTCCACAATTCTTTCTCTGGATACAGATGGTATTCTCCATCGCAGTTACCCCCAAATTGTGCCTGATCGTTGCACTGATAGAATGAACAAGTCCATCAAGGTTGGTCATCAATCCCATGTTGCTGTTAGGGTGTGCAGTGTTTTTCTGGTTCTGCTCATCTTGCTCAGCATCAGTTCATGCAAATCCTTCTATGCTTCTCTAAATTCCCATCCCTCCTGGTTTCTAATAGCACTAATATTATCTTTGCAATGGTTATCTCCCATGCCTGGAAAGTACTTTACACATCTGAATTCATAAAATACTTCTGATAGATATCATTGAAATGCAACTCAAACAACACTACATGAAGCCCTTTCTTGATTGCCCTAGCTGTTCCCTCTCAAACAATCTTGAATTTATTCTTTTTACAAGAATAACTTTTTGTCTTTGTATACTTGGGTAAAGTCTTGTTGTCTGCTTGAGTAGGGGATGTATCTTTCATTGCATTGCCTGATGCAGTGCCAGGCCCACAGTAGGAACTTTATACTTAATTTTCAAAGGTTGAGCCTGTTGGGGCAGCTAGGTGGTATAGTGGATAGAGTACCAGCCCTGGAGTCAAGAGGACCTGAGTTCAAATCTGATCTCAGACAATTATCTTGCTATGTGACCTTGGGCAAGTCACTTAACCCCAATGCCTTGTAAAAACCAAACGTAAACAAATAAATCAAAAAAGACTAGAGCCTGTCACTACTTATTCTGGGATGAGCAACTCCATGCTATCTATTTTGCTGACTTTGGTGAGCTAAAACCAAGATGGTCTTTTAGCTTCTTCCATCTTTTAGTTTGCTGCCCTTCCATTTGAGTCTGCATTTGAGGGATGGAGATCTGTGAAAATAAAATCTTTAATTGTCGATGATGTCATTGTGTTAAAAAACAGATGTAAGAATTGCTACTAGGCTTTTTTTCAGGTTTGAAAAGGATTCATTTTAGCTTGTTCATTTACTTACAGGTGAATTAAGAATACCACAAGGAATTGTGGATCCAGGTTTTTATTCCCCAAAGACAGACAGACAGGAAAGATACACCCCACAAAGTCAGTGAATTTTCAACAAATAGTAAGAATTACTCTATTAGGTCTGGAAGACACCAGCAGAGAAGATGGCTCAACAATAAGGATTCAACCACAATCAAGATTCCTCTCTATTTTCTATTTCCTTTTGAAAAATGCTACCATTAAGTCCTACTCTTTTATGTCATTATCTGGTAGAGATGAGCTTGGGTTCTCAGAGACTACTGACAGGATCTACACCAGACTGAAAAAAAATACCCAGAGATGGATTTCCCAGTACAAGCTGTTCTGCTAGGGAATAGCTTCATTACCAAGGAGAACTAGCCACCTTTAAAGTTTACCAAATTTGTAATGTGCTGAGGAAATTTGTTTGTGAATCTTTGAAATAGATGATTTCATGAGAGGGTTTGGGGGAAGAGTCATAATAAAAAATGAATTGGATACTCTGTTTACTGAGCCCTCTTTGGGGGGGGGGGTGTACTGAGAATATAACTTTTCTGCCCTGGGAAGCTCCTTTAAATCTGAGTGTAATCTGATTGGAGGATAAAATATGACATGGGGTGGGTGGGGAGAAGAACAAGGTATCTCTTTCCTCTGCAAGCTCAGGAAGAGGTTTGTGCTGAACTATGTCATGAACAAAAAGACAAAGTGTTTTCCTATTTACAGAAAATAAGACGCAAAATAATTGAAGTTTCAAAAGTACACAAGCATTTTCCAAGAAAAAGATGGTTAATTTAATTTTGCCTTTGAAATTTCTCACGCAGAAATTTGAAACCCTTTCTATGTCCCCTTGACTTCTGCTTTTCATTACTTTCACTTCTCTTGGACAGATTTTTTGTGAGTGACAATTTTTTAGCTTTTTTAATTTTCCATGGGTGATAATCAATTTCTGAATAATCAAGCCACCTGGCCTTTGCAGATGCATGAGACACAGTGTGTTTGTGTGAGAATGACGGAGCATATGGTAAATAATATGATGGCCATTGTACATTGAACTCTGGGAAGAGTTGACTAAAGGAGAAGGGCCTATAGGGTATTCTCAAGACAAATCTCAAGCCAATCTCTTCTTCAGAGTCTGGCAGAGGCATTGGTATGGCCAACATCTCTGCTTCAAACAGATGTGTCATTTCCTTGTCATGGAGGCAGCCATTTGGGACCCAGGAGGCACATTTTAAGCAGACTGAATAACTGGTTGACATGCATTCACCAGGCTTCAGACAGGGAATTTCCTTCATCCGCCGAAAGAGAATCTGCTTACATAAATCCCCTATTATTTTCTCCTCAGGAATGGAATTGATGATAGTCTGTATAGTTCTAGTAGATACATTTGCCCTTCCCTCAATGGTGTATGGTTCAATGTACTTCAAATGCCATGGGATTTCTTTTTTTACAGTCTGATATTGAAGCCTGTACTGAACCTTATCTCTGTCGTCAGGGGTCAATGGAGTCTGGTGATGACCATGACCTGTTGGAGTATCTTTCTTATGGCTGGGAGTGAAAAAAGGAATACCGTTTTGATTATCCTTGCCTGTTGGAAATGTGCTCTGGTTGCTATTGGTACCTGGTCCAATTCCAGCCTGGTTGCTATGACCAGTTGAAGATGTATTTTGTAACTCTGTTCTCACTGACATGTTTGTCTCATGGTCTAAGTCATGTAGAGGTGTGACCTGGTCATTGAGATCCAGTATTACCCCTAATTTGAGCTCTGGACTTGGTGTGTCTATGTTGACATGATCAAAATCAGATAGAGCTGTTACCTCATGGCCAAGGCACTGTGAAGGAACTGCAGCATTATCCTGGCATGGTGGTATTGTGACCTGGTGGTCTTTTCCAAGTGAAGATGCCTCAATTTCTTCCTGCCATGGTGGAGTTTTGACCTGGCAGTCTATGCCCAGTGAAGATGCCTTACTGCTGTCACAGTGCCATGGTGGTATTACCTGACAATCTATGTTCAGTGTAGTCATCTCACTGTCATCCTGCCTTAATGGTACTATGTCCTGGTGGTCTATGTTATCCTGCTCTGGTGGTATTATGAATTGATGGTCTATAGCCAGTGAAGGTATTTCACTGCCATCCTGCCTTGGTAGAGTTGTTACCTGGTGGACCATGCTCAGTGAAGGTATTTTGTTGTCACCCTGCTCTGGTGGTGTTATGCCCTTGTAGTCTATATGCCATGGGATTTTCACTAGTGGCATTTTGTGCTGATGATCTATGCCCAATGAAGATGTCTCACTATCATTTTGCCATGGTGAAGTTATGAGTTTGTGGTCTATTTCCAGTGAAGATGTCTCATTGCTATTCTGCCCTAGTGGTGTTGAGACCTGGTGGTCTATTTCCAGGGAAGATGTATCACCAGCATCATGCACTGGTGGCATTATGGTCTGGTGGTCAATGCCCAGGGAAAGTGTATCACTGTCATATTGACTTGATTGTATGGTGACCTGGCAGTCTATGTCCCATGAAGGTATCTCACTGACATCTTGCCTTGATGAAATTAGGAGCTTGTGTTCTATGCCCAGTGAAGGTGTCTCACCACCATCCTGCATTGGTGGCATTATGGTCTGGAGTTCTATGCCCAGGGAAAGTGTATCACTGTTATCCTGTCCTGGTGGAGTTATGAGCTGATAGTCTATGCTCAGTGAAGGTGTCTCATTGTCATCTTGCCATGATGGAGTTATGAGCTGGTGGTCAATGTTATCCTGCCATGGTGGAGTTATGAACTTGTGTTCTATGTCCAGTGAAGTTATCTCACCAATATCTTGCATGAGGGATGTTATGGCCTGGTGGGTTTTGCCCAGTGAAGGTGTCTCATTGTCATTTTGCTCTAGTGGCATGACTTGGTGGTCTATGCCCAGTGAAGATTTCTGACTGTTCTCCTGCCGAGATGGAGTGATAGACTTCTGGTCTATACTCTGTGAAGATGCTGCACCATCATCCTGGCATAATGGAGTTGTGGTCTGGTAGTCTAGGATCCATGGCTTTGTTTTCCAGAAGTCTGCTTCTATTTGATATGAGGTAACCTGAGCACTTGTGTCTAACTTAGTCTCCCTTAGGTGATCTGCAGCAATTTCAGGGGAAACCATCCAATAATCTGGGCATAATTGATATGGAATATGTTTGGGGAGACTAGCTAGTTGTGTGACCTTCTTAGCCTCTGATTCAGACTTAGTTGTGTGCTCATGACTGAGTGGAGGTATGATTTTGGTTTTATCATTTAGTGGAGATATGATTTCATCAGAGTCTGGTACGATCTGAGTTTGGTACTGAGAACTGACTAATTCATGATGGGTTTGAGTGTCTGGGGTCATTGATTCTTTCCTATGATAGTCAGAAATATTTAGAAATTGTTCATGGTTTTCAGGGTTTAGTGACACTAAGATTTTGCAGTCTGAGCCCCATATAGTCTGAGTTTGTTGTTCAGGACAGAGTGATGAGGTGACCTGGTTATCAGGGTCTTCTGAAGCCTCAACTTGCTGGCCAATACCAACTTGGTCTTTGGATTTATACTCTAAAGTCAGTGAATCTTTACCCAATATCCTTGGATATGATAGGAATTCAGTCTGGTTGATGGGAGGGAACAATGGGAATACATCTTGAGTCTTTGAACCGGATGCTACTACAGACCCACTGCTCAAGACTATTGAAGATGAAGTTCTTTGTTCAGGGCCTATTAGAATTGTTATCTGATGACTTAAGTCTAATGCGACATCATTGAAGTGATCAATTCTGGGAGGAGGTATTTTAACTTTGTGTGTAGACTGTGGTGGTGGTGGTGGCCCTGTGGTAACCTTGACCTTGTAATCAGAATCTGGTGTAGTGTCAGTTGCCAGTTCAGGGCATTGAAAGGGTTTTGAGATTTCCGAGATTTCCCAGATTCCCAGGGATAGAGAAGTATCAAAGGCTTTTCTGGCCCTCGAGAAGAAGCCTTGTGACTGTGTCATGGTTGCCCTGGCCTGATGGTTGGGATCTAGTGATGAGAGGCTTGTGAAAATGATATTGAACTGAGACCAGGAGCCTTGTGTGCTGGGGGTTTGATTGACATATTTGGGCAAAGGTGAAGGTGAAGTCCAGGTTCCAGATTTCTGGTTGATGAAAGGTAAAGGGTTTTCCCTGAAGTCAAGGTCAGGATATTTTGAAGCCTTGTTGATAAAATAATCAAGGTTTGATACTTTCCCTAAAACTCTCTTAGAATGGTGGTCCTTACAAGATGATTGCAAAATCAGATATTTGGGCCAGAAATTGGTTCTTCCCCCACTTAACACAAAAGTTACAATTCTGACTTGGCCCTTATGTTTCTGAGTTGCTTCTTCTAAGTGACTGGAACTCATGGGGTCAGGTCTCGTCCTGGCCTGAGGGTCATGGAATGTGGACCTGGTCTTGTGATTCATCAGTGATGCCACCTCCAGTTGGTAGTCAAAGATTAGTGGGGATGCTGGGTGCTTCTGTCTGTGTTGTGATAGCTCTTTAACCTGGTGGTGAGGATTGAATTGGAGATGGGGAGGTTGCTGTTTGAGGTGTGACCATTCAGGGAATGGGAGAGTTGATGGTTTCTCTCTGAGATGTGGCAATTCCTCCCCCTGACAGTGCCAGGCTTCCAAGATCTTGAGGACTACAGGAGTCTCTGCTTTGTGTTTTGGCCTGAGCAAAGGTATAATACATTTAGACAGTGTTCCTAGGACCACGTTTGTGCTTTCCCTGAATTTGTGGTTTGGCAGAGACATGATATAGGGATCAGTATGGAGTGGGTATAAAGATGGTTTAATTGAACTCTGGTATTTTAGGTATAGCAATGACACAGAATTTGTGGCTAGATGTTTAGGCCACTGCAAGGCTGCAGATTTAGGTCTGCTATAAGGATGAAATGGTGATTGAGTGGAGCCAGGTTGATTATTGAGTCTGGTTGTCCCCTCAGCTCTGGAAAGGAAGTCTCTTTCCCACAGTGGTGCTATTCGATGAGGTGGGCATGGCCTTAGCACTGACTTGCTATGGTAACAGAGACCTTTTGGAGGGGCCTGGACCAAGGATGCTATAGAAAAGGAAAAACCAAGTGAGTGAAGATAAGGAAATACTACTCACAAAGAGAATGAATAAGAAGGCCAATTATTCTAAGGGTGTTTATTATTGTCTCTTTACAGAGGAAGAAATGAAGCACAGAGACAGTGACTTGACCAAGGTTGTACATGCATGCATACAGTTAATATAAATAATGGACTTAGGACTCACATTTAAAAAACCAAGATGAACAGTGATTAATTTGCTCAAGGGAACCCCCAAACTAGAAAGTGGTATAGGTAGAATAAGAATACTAGTTTTCTGATTTCCAAACCCTAGGTCTTTGGCACTGGGTAAGGTTGGTTCAGGGGATGGCAGGGCAGTCCTCATTTATGTGATCTTTTGTGACTGCACTGTCATCTTCATTAGGAAATAAATAGCTCACAAGGAAAAATGTGAAAAAGGTTTCATTTGAAAAGTTAAAACAAAAACAAAAAAGCAAAATTCTCACCTTTTGGAAATAGCCTGTATTCTCTCCCCATCTGTCCAGTGAAGAATTTCTTTGAGAAAATAATATGTTAATCAAGAACTGCAAATGCTTTTAGTTCTCATGACCCTTAAACAAGGTCACTGGTCAAATAACTGTCTTTTAAGATTTGTCTTACGCTAGGCCAGAAAATTTCATCAACCTAATTCCTATTATCTTTATAACAAGTCACTAATATATATATAGAGTTCTTATATCTTCTCATCTTAGTAACAGCCTCAACACACTTTGAAAAATTCTTAATACTAGTTATTGCCTTCCTGGTCCTTCTATTTCCCCACTCTCCATCTATCTTCTCTTTCTATTTCAAAATATAGTTATATAAATTTATTAAAAACTAGTCTAGGGTCGGCTAGGTGGCGTATTGGATAGAGCACCAGCCCTAGAGTGAGGAGTACCTGAGTTCAAATCCAGCCTCAGACACAATAATTAACTAGCTGTGTGGCCTTGGGCAAGCCACTTAACCCCATTGCCTAGCAAAAAAACAAAACAAAACACCTAGTCTAAATAAATATATATATTGAAAAAATTCATTTACTTTGCTACTTATCAAGTGAGAGAATATGATGAATGTTTCTCAGGGCATTGTATTTTTATTTATTTATTTATTCATCTATTTATTTATTTATTTGCTTGCTTGCTTATTTGCTTGTTTGTTTATTCGTTTATTTATTTATTCATTCATTTGTTCATTCGTTCATTCCTTCATTTATTCGTTTATTCATTTATTTATTTATTGGTTTTTGCAAGGCAATGGGGTTAAGTGGCTTGCCCAAGGCCACACAGCTAGGTAATTATTAAATGTCTGAGGTCAGATTTGAACTCAGGTACTCCTGACTCCAAGTCCAGTGCTGTATCCACTGTGCCACCTAGCTGCCCCCCATTGTATTTATTTTTTTTAAAATTCTATTTAATTTTCTTTTCTTTTCCAAATTTTCTCCCTCCATCCTCCCATTTTATATCCATTAAGGTAAGAAAAGTTGCAAATATTTATAGATATTGAAAAACAAATGTATGTATTAACTAACTAGTTCCCAGAAAGAGGGAAAGAAGCAATAAAAAAGAATAGAAGAAAATATGCTTCAATCTTCACTCAGTTCTCTTTCTGAGGTGGACAGCATATTTCATCCTGATTCCTTTGTAAATTTGGTTGGTCACTGTGTTGATCAAAGTTACTAAGCCTTTCAGAGTAAAATATCTTTTTCAAAATTATTGCTGCTGTAAAATTTCTTCTCTTGGTTTTTCTCACTTCATTTTGCATTAGTTATATAAATCTTTCTCAGTCTTTCTGAAGTCATTCCCTTTATCTTTTATAGAACAATAGAATTCTGTCACATTCATATGCCATAACTTGTTCAGCTATTCCCCAGTTGAAGACCTTCTCATCACTTTCCAATTCCTTGCTACAACAAAAAGATGCTATCAATATTTTTTTTGTATGAATGAGTTCATTTTGTTTTTCATATTTTGAGGGCATAGACCTAGCAGGAATATTTATTGGTCAAAGAATATGTTGAATAACCAATATGGATATGGTTCCAAATTGCTTTCTAGGACTAGTTTATAATTCCATCAACAGTGCTTTAGTGAGTCCATTTTTTTGCAGTCCCCACAGCATTTATCATTTTCCTTTTCTGTTATCTTAACCAATCTGATAGGATTACAGTGATTTTTTCAAAATTGCTTCAGTTTACATTTCTTTAGTATTAGTTACTTAGGGCATTTTTTTCATAGAATTATTGATAGCTTTGATTTCTGAAAACTGCCTTTTTATATCCTTTGACCATTTATCAACTTGAGAATGACTCTTATTCTTACAGTTTTGGCTTCGTTCTCTACATAGTTGAAAAAGAAGTCTTTTAAAGAAAAAAGATTTCCTTTTCTTTTCTTCTAATTTTAGTTACATTTTTTTTTTTGCTAGGCAATGGGGTTAAGTGGCTTGCCAAAGGCCACACAGCTAGGTATTTATTAAGTGTCTGAGGTCAGATTTGAACTTAGGTACTCCTGACTCCAGAATTGGTGCTCTATCCACTGAGCCACCTAGCCACCCCTTTAGTTACATTTTTTCAGTCAAACTTTTCCATTTTATATAATTAATATTATCCATTACATTTCCTGTGAGCCTCTCTATCCTTCCCTGTTTGCTTATAAACTCCTCCCCTATTCATAGATCTGACAGGTATTTTCTTTCACGTTCCATCAATATGCTTATGATCTCATCTTTTATGTCTAAATCATGTGTCCATTTTGAACTTTATCTCACTATATAATGTGAGATGTTGGTCTAGTTTCTGCCCATTTCTGCCTAGTTTCTGCCAAATTCTCAGGACATTTTTAGCAGAGATTGAAATCTTTAGCTAAAAGAATGAAGCTCACAAGGGTGGGATTTCAAATACCATGCAGTTATTTCACAAGGCATTTTTTTAGACAAGAACATCTATTCAAGCCTTTAAGTTTCATATATTGCCCCCAAACAGCTCTTGCAGTGATTGATTTTTGATAAAACAGCTCAAAATTTCTAGGTACCCTGATGTTCTAAAAATGTATTTTCATTCAGAATTCTTAGTTCAAAGACAATAAATTGAATTTTGTGAGAGTGGAGCATTTTACTCACACTGAAGTATCACAGTAGGAAAGTTGAGAATCACCTAAAGCTCTCTTCTCAATTCCCTTTTCTCTTGTGACTCACCCCAAAGCTGCCTTTCACCAGAGTTTGAACACCAAGAAAAACAAGAACTATGAAGGAATGAAAGCAGGCCATTTTAAATATTCTAAGATTAAGGCACTGGCCAATTCAATACTCAGGGATCTTGGAAGTTCAAGAACTTCCCTACGTGCTAGAAACTGAGAAGATAAGTCATCCCAGGGGATATCAAGCCAGTAAGAAAATTGTCACTTTGTACCTTTGGAGAAACAAGAATTCTCCTGAGAAGACTGCACATTCTGAAGTAGAGAGAAAACTATTTGTGCTTTCCTAGACACCAAGGAAAGGTCTGAACTCAATGGGCTCAGTCCAGGAAGGGAAACTGAGATCAGAGAACACCACTTGAACTTTGTCATCCACTATCATTTGTTGTTAAGGAAGATTTAATGTGATGAATATTACTTTTTCTAAGAGACTTAATATGATGAATACCTCATCCTAGAGATGGACTTCCTTGCTATGTAAAACATACATAAATCTTGACTTGGAATTGTATGAAAAATGGAATTTCCTATTCATATTTATCGATTGGTCTTCCTTTATGTCCTTTCCACATTAAGTCAGTATTAGGATCATAGATTGAGATCTGAAAGGGATCTTAGATGTTATATACTTCACTTTTTTCCCATCCACCCCCATCATTTTATAAATTACAAAGGACCTGCCCAGAGTTGTACACAAGAATGGTGCAGATGAAACTCCAAACCAGATCTTTGGACATAATACTTTTTCCTCTATATAATTTGACAAAGCATAAAGTTTGAGCTCTTTTATTCCTCCTGAAGCCATTTCTATCTATAGCAAATTCTGGGAGGATAGGAGCAATCAATTTTAATCTATTAGACCCCCTAGTCCAGTAGGCACCCAAGAGTTGCTGTTATTGAGGACTATTATCACTCTTGAGAATAGACTGAAATTCTGCCTGTCACTCTCACTTTTGAACTCTGACTACCCTTGAGCCTGACTCAGCTTCCTGTGGCTAGAAGCTGGTAACCAGAGTCACTTACCAGTGAGAAGAGCAGGGGATGGACCAGTCCAAATACAGTGTGTGATCTTGGTGGCTACAAAGTCACCCAGGAGGGAAAGGCTAAGACAACCATTACCTAGTAACAGAGTAGAATCAGCTAGTCCAAAAAAATCGCACCCTCTACTAAGAGGACTATGTCCTAGGATGCAGAGAAAAGTTGTTGTGCTTCCTCGGAGCATAGAGTTAGACTGAGCCTCAGATCAGTCCCTCCCAGGGAGGGGATATGAAGTGTTGCTGACATCACAAAGCCCCAGTTGTCTCTTGCTTTTCTTCTAGAGTTAGCTTACTCCACTCCTCTTCCCTTAGGGACCAGCCATTGAGAAGGGTAACTGGGGGCAAGGGATTCAGAGATCTTGGATCCATTGCACTGAACACAAATAGCCCAGTCTTGAAAGTGTAGCAAACATTTATTTTCATGTTCATTGTCATCAACTATTTCAATATCACTATCTATCTCAGACTCTATCTTAACCTTTCACTAGTCATTGTAAACTTTGCTCTTGAGAACAAGTGGATAAGAAGAATTTTATAGATATTGAAATAGCTTTTTTTTTAGTGCAAATGTATTGGGAATTTAAAAAAAAATTTTTGTATTGGGAATCTTTAAAGGACTTCTGGTTGGAAGATGAGGTGGTATGAATCTTCCCCGTTCAGTGTGATTTTTTTTCAGAAAATGTTTTTGAATTAGTTTTTAAATGTCAAAATTAATAGATTATTTTTAGTAAAGCAATAAAGTTTTCAACTAAAATGTTGATAAAAGTTATTATCTCTATTAGCATCTGCATCATTGTTTGCTATTTCTTGAGGATGTACTCAGGTCTTTGCCAACACTTTACCCAGTTCCTTCATTTCTCTTTGGGGTTCACTCCTGACTCTCTGAACTCTCCCTACCATGCAACTACAATATCTTTACCTTGAAATTTCACTCTGCCGTTGGGCTTCTCATGCTGGAAATTTATACTATCCCTGCAGTCCCTTCCTCTGATTAGTTACTTCTCCCTAGAACCTCCATTTTAAGGAAAGTGGTCAATAGGCATTTATTAAGCCCCTATTATGTAACAGGCACTATGCTGTTAAGCACCAGACATATAAGACCAACAAAAAACAAAAAGCAAAAAACAAACAAGAAAACAACAACAAAGATCAAAAACAGTCTTTGTTCTTAAGGAACTCATAGATTTTTTAATTTGTATTCTCAGTGCTTAACACAGTCACCAGAACATAATAAATACTTAATAAATCCTTGTTGACTTGATTTGCCTTTGGGACAAATATCAAAATAAATAACACAGTTCATAATACTTAATATCAATCAATTAAATAATTTATTGCCTCAATTGGATTTCAGCAAACCAATTCTAAAGATAAATTAAAATTATTTTTTTCATACAGATAAAAAAATGAATTGGTTAAGAGTTAATGTTAAGTTCATGGTATGCCCTTTCTACAATTTCAAACTCTAAGACAAAAGTTTGCAAGCGCTCACTGATTCTTGGATTCTGAGGAAGGAGCTTCATATTCTTAGCACAGAAAGATTTCTTAGAAGCCAGATCCAAATTACAAAGCTCTTTGGACAAAGAAAGAATTTGTTGAAACTCCTAAGAATATGTGGTATACTTTAGATTAGAGGAGATTCAGAGAGATACTTTGAACATCTAATGAGCTAATAAGAAGCCCTAAACCAGAAACATACAAGTCATTTCATTTTCATTATTGCTAGTGTAGTGACCATAAATATATGGGGTTGAATTTACCTATGTCAAGAGCATGACAGATATAACAGGAGTACTAAGGTCAGGTAGTTCAAGAAGAGATCATTTGCCTTCCAAATATGATCCAGGAATTTGATATCTCTACTTCTGTTGAGTGAGTTTCAGATAGTGTGTTAAACCAGTGATTATCTGATGAGACTACCAAAGGAATGTAAGAGAAAGGAAGGTTCTCTAGATTTTGGTGAAAGTTCGGAAATAAGAAAGAGAAGTGTGGGAGCTTGATAAAGACTGAAAAGGGGTGATTTTTTTTTCTGATTGGTTTATTCCATTTTTGCTCTCTTTCAGGTTCATGAGATCCAAAGATAATATGTGGCTTCAAAGACTTACCAAAAAGGAAAGTGGTATACCCTTTCTGGGATCAGCTTTATTCTTTTTACTTAAAATTAAGTCATTAAGCTTCAAAGAACAGCAAGCCATAAATTTCCTTATAAATGTTTTTGTCATAAATATTCTTCCCTCAAGAAGGAACAGAGGTGAAAGCTTAGTGCTTGGGGGTTTGCGGGGGAGGTGTTACTGAATTCCCTTGAAAAAAAGTCTAATAGAAAACTGAGAAGTTCCACAAGGCAGGAAAGTAACAAGTATTAAATGTTTAGGAGTGCTAAGCATTATGTTCAGCAAGTTGGGAAAACAGATATAGCAAAAAGATAGTCTTGACCTCAATGTAGGGGGAAGTGATTTTCTAATTAATTTATGGAATTATTTTGACTAAAGGGAAAAGAACACAAAGGGATCCCTATGGTTAAGTGGGAGAGCAGGCATGATCAGTTCTTCAAGATATTTCTACCTGGCTTCTGTGGAAATCTTGCTAATTATGAGTCTCTAAAATGAGTCTCTGAAAGGATTCTGCAGTGTGAAGAGAGACCTAGAAATGGAAATACTCTGGGTCAAAAGATTTCTTAACCCTGGTGCTACAAAGGTAGCCTTAGGTATCTTTAAAGGGGATATCCAAGAAATTCTAAAAATCTCCAAACCAAACCTTTTTATATAGACATAACAGTTTTACGTGCTGTGAGAAAGTGAACAGTTAGCCTGTTGTGAAGGAAGATGGGCAGCACTTGTCATACCACTAAATAAATGATAGGTGTTGAAACACCCCCCCAAAAAAAACAGTCCAACAAACTTCAAATGTGATTTTAGCAACTGTATTATTACATAGTAAGATTATGCAGAATTTGTTTGTATATTCAAAAGCGATTATGTTTTAAGAGACTTCAAAGTATATTGCATAAGGTAATTTTGGGGGAGTTAAGGTAGGGGCTGATGATCACCACAGTCTTGGAGTTACTGGATTTCCCTGAGGCTGCTTTTTAAATGACTTCTTAACCTTGGGAATCACATAAATCAGAGAGTGCTCTGAAGCACTAGCCTCTCAGGAGCCCTGGTTACTGACCAGGCTGCATTTTCTAATATTTATATTAGAAATATTTAGTTGAGAGGACAATTCATTTCCACTTCAATATTCCTGAATGTATCCTAGAAACTCACAAATATAGGTAGATGGATGACATATTGCTTACTGAAAGTATTTATTACCTTTTAATTTACTCCTTCAACCACTTTTTTGATGAGTTCTAACTTTTGACTGAATTTTCTGTAGTAACTGTATTATCTAGTGATCAGAGATTAGAGAAGTTTCTTTTATTGTTCTCATCCTACTGAACGGATGTTTCCTAGGTTTGAAAGTGGAGCTCTGGGTTCTATTTGCCAATAGAAAGGGTAACTGGCCCATAAATTTATTTATATACAAAATAATTACTCCATGCCTCCTTATTAAGAGTGCAAAGCACTGGGTAAGGTTCTCTGATAGATAAACTAATGAAAAAGACATAGTACCTGTCTTCACAGAGCATAAAATATAATAGGTTGAACATGAAGAGAGACAGGATTTCATTCTCTATGTTTATCAAGAGGGAGTGTGATATACAGGCATACCTCAGAGATTTTGTGGGTTTAGTTCCAAACCATTGCAATAAATCGAATATTGCAACAAAATGAGTCTCACAAATTTTTTGGGTTCTCAGTTCATATTTGTGTATTCCATATTATAGTCTATTAAATAGGTGATATATTATGTCTAAAAAATGAATGCATCCTAATTAAAATGCACTTTATTGTGAAAAATGCTAACCAATATCTGAGTCTTCAGTGAGTCCTAATCTTTTTTTCTGGTGCAGGATCTTGCTTCCATGATGACGACTGCTGACTGATCAGGGTCGTGCTGAAGGATGGGGCAACTGTCAATTTAAGCAAGACAATGTTGAAGTTTGCTGCATCAATTGATTCTTCCTTTCACTTGAATGTTTAAGAGGCCATTGTAGGGTTGTTAATTGGCCTAATTTCAGTGTTGCTGTGTCTTAGAGATTAGGGAGGCTCAAGAAGAGGGAACTAGGAACAGTGGTCAGTGGAACAATCAGAACACAAAACAATTTTTGGCAAATAGGCTTATCATCTTATATGGGTGGGGTTTAGGGCACCCCCAAATAATACTAATGTAAAAGATCACTGATCACAAATCATCATGACATTTAATAATAATGAAAAAAGTTTTAAATATTGCAAAAATTACCAAAATGAGATACAGAGACATGATTTGAGCACATGCTTTTGGAAAAATGATGCCAATAAATTTGCTCAATGCAGGGTTGCCACAAACCATAAAATTTGTAAAAAAATAAACCCAAACAAATAAAAAACAAATTTATTTACAAGGCACAAGAAAGCTAAGTGCAATAATGAGGTGTTCCCATATTGGGATAAATACTGTATCAAAGAAACTGGGTTGGAACATAGACTTGCCCTCACTTTTCCCCATCTATAAAATGTGTTGAGGTAGGGAAAAGTTTGCACTTCCAGCTCTAAATCTGTTATCTTAATACTGTGTCTTGTGTGGAAGGACCTTAAGATAAAACTAATCAGTATAGACAAATGGGAAATTTCCTTTTTCATATATGTGTATAGATATATGTACATATCCATGTCTAGGAATTTTGTGTGTTTTGTTTACTAGGACAAGATGGTCATCACATTAAGTCTCCCTTACACCAAGTGATGCCAGGTGACAAAGGACAACTGGTGCTCTGTGATGTCAGGGTGACTTCAGATCCCCTGCCCAGTCTGGGACCACTGGCCTCAAGTCCAGCTCTTGGTGTCTGGGGAAGATCTAGTTTTCTCTGCACCTCAGGATATACATACTCCTCTCAGGAAGAGCTTTATTCCTCCAAAGAGACAAATCTAGGATTTTCTAACTTTGTTGGGGGTGGGGGGTGGGGGGTGGGGGGGGAAGGGAAAGAAGGAAAGTCTTGAGCTTCCAAGATCACTGAGGATTGAATTTCTCATAGTGTCCTGATTTTGGGACATTGATATAGCCTAATTTCTATCTTTATAGTTTTAGCTGGTGAGAGGCAACTTTTGAGAATGGGGCAGGCTGAGCTGTGTGGGTCAACAGAATATGGGTCACCAGAGAAAAAGGGGTGAGAAAGGGACTTCTAGGTGATTGGTTCTTAGCTCTTCTTTTACAATATTTCATTATGTTTCTAATTTTTAAGTGTCTGATATAAAATCCTCTGCACTTGCAAAATTGACCTAAGACTAAAGAATCAGAAAGTACATTTTTAGAATATCAGTGTGTGTGATACTGTGAAACTATTTTACCCAAATTAATTAGAGCTGTTTGGAGGATTCCATTCTGGTCTGCAAAAGTGCAATGTGAGATCACTGGAGGATAATTGAAATTCCATCCTAAGAGTTTCCTTTTTTTAGCTTATGATTTCAATTTCTACAAAATGTCCTGAAGAGGATGTAGCTTATTCATCTCTTAGCTGATCATGCTTCATGTAAATGAGGTTTTTTAAAAGTCCCTTTGTTCACAGTAATTTTAATTAAAAGTGTAAGGATTCTGCTTTGGAGTTTGGAGAGAAGGTAGGTGGGGAATGGAGAAATGCAGGTACCCAGAAGGCAATGACTGACTAGGAGGTAAGTTAAAATTTTTTTTTAGAATAGGCAGTCATTTGATATTCTTTTTAAGGGGTCACTAGAACCTAGCATACTTTACTCTTTTTTACTAAAATTATTTTTTCAAGGAAACACTTCAGAGGACCAATGGGGAAAAAACAGCGGTTATTTCCAAAAGGTGAGAACTTTATTTGTTTTTCAAATGTCTGTGATAATCATCTACATGACTCTGTCTACCTTGTCACTCCCAATTAGCCTGGTACAATGAAAGGAATTAATTGGTCTGGAAATCTGAAGAATTGGGTTCTGTTCCTCCCAATGTCACTTTCTTTCGTGATTATTTATTTATTTATTTTGCATGGGTTAAGTGACCCAATTTTATAGTTGAGGAGACTGAGGCTTAGAGACATTCAGTAACTTTCCCAGGGTTGCACAAGAAGTTTACCAGAGGCAGGATTTCAACCCAGCTAGGCTAGCCTTCTTAGCTTCACTCAAATGTGTTTTTTCCTTATTCTTTAGCATCCATGGTCCATACCCCTTCAAAAGACTTCCGAAAGAAGAGCAAATCAATGGTGTTAACCTGTCCAACACATCAGATAGTATCACCATGGGAATCAGACCACTTTCCCAAAAGTGAGAGCACTGCCATTTTCAATACCCAGCCTGGATCCACCCAATTTCCATTTCATTATTCTAGCAAGACTGCATCTGTACCTCCACCCTTACCTTGGCAGAAGCATCAAACCACAAGTACTGGGCCATTGCCTTCTCTGAAATACCAGGGAAAGATAAGATCACTTTTACCTAAGAAATACCACAACCATAACTTTGGGTTAACCATACCTACCTCTAACTTTAGGCCAAAGGCTTCTGTTGGCTATCCAACATCCTCTAAACAATTTGTTTTACCTTCACTTGTTTCTGTCCACCAATCAAAGTCCTCAGTAAAACTCAAACAAAATCTTCGGGGTACTTCAGGTACCAACTCAGTTCCAAAGATTTCTTCAGGTCGCAGCCATCAGAGTAAGCAGAAGCTAAAACAAAAGAGCTCCAAGACTATGAAAGAACCCTTAGTACCACCTTGGCACCATTCAAGTACCTCATCAGTGCCAGCGAGTCAGAGACATGCATCAGTTCATCATCAGACTCATAGTCGTCGGCGCAAAATTGCAGCAGCCCTATTTGGAGGACTAGACCTCTGGCCTAAGGATATTATTATAAAACTCCCTAGTCCTGAAGTTCATTGCAATACAAAAGATACAGAAAAAAAATCAGACCAACCTGAACCAACAGTCCAACCTCATCCAGAAACTCCCCCACTTTTAAAACTCCCATTTTCAAAGAAAGAGCGACCTCCTCTTACACCTACAGAAACAGCTGTACTTTCACTAACCTTTAACAAGTCCAGAGACAAGCTAGCACCTTCATCATATACCAAATTTATCAGTAGAGGCACAAACACATATATGCCCTGGCCTCAAAATAAGAGTACATTAACAGGATTTAATCATCAAATCAGGCTTAATGCTAGACCTGCATCACCAGACTTTATGCATTGTGCCAGAACAAAATCTGTTCCTTCTCTGCCTCTAAAAATCTGGGAGACCTCCAAGCCCCAGAACATAGTCACTAAGCTTGCCCATGTAGGTGAGGCTTCACCAGGCCCTGATTGCAAGGTCAAGAACACATTTGGGCCATCATCACATCCTGTCTGCCCATTTATACAAGAACGGAATGAGAGTGGTGAAATTCCACCAACTGATCCCACCAAAGATTTATATCATTGGTCTGAGAGTTCCAAGGGCCAGGGACAATCAGACTCACCCTCAATGAGCCAGAGCAATGATCCTGAGGCCTCAACTGTCTCTAAACCCCCAAGTGGGACAGTACTGGCATTCTTAAAAGAGTCTACACCTACTCCTGGGCTGCTGGATAAGTCCTCATTAATAGCTGGGGATCAAAGGTCCAGGGATCCATTTGGCCTTGACCAGCAGGTTAAATCACCAATATGTCATCATGCCTGGCTCCCCCCATCAATCTTCTCTGAACAACCACCTGAATCTATTATTGGTTTAGACTTCCAGGCAGTGATAGAACTAGACAGTCAACCAACACATGAACTGAAACCTGACTCTCAGGACCTATCTCAATCCAATCCAAATGACCAGGCCATATCTCCACCCATCAAAGACAACCAGTCTGAGCCTGCACCAGATGAGAAGGTTCAGGGAATGCCAGATCATCAGGTTTCCCAATCACCTAGCACTGACAAACTGGATGATATTGAATCAAAGTCCACCATTGCTCAGGAGGAAGAGGATCAGGTTACACAGAATTCACCTGTAGTCAACCCCAAAGAGAGTGTTACTCCTTCATCTGGTGATGAAAAGGATTCTTCATCAGGCAATGGCCACTACTGGGTGAAGGTAGGATTGAACTCTGACTCTCGAGATGAGGCTAAGTCTGGGCCCCAAAAGCAGAACCAGAGTATACAGAACAGAGATATCCCATGGCGTTTGAAGTACATCAAACCATATACCATTAAGGGAGGTCAAGTGTCTGCTCAAACTGTAAATGCCATTGTCAATTCCATCCCCGAGAAAAAAATAAAAAGTGACATGTGTAAGCAGATTCTCATGAGGCGAATGAAGGAAAGTCCCCCTCACAGACCTGGTCAACGTATACCATTAAGTTATACAGTCTGCTTAGAATGTGCCTCCTGGATCCCAAATGGTTGTCCTCATACTGAAGGAATGAACCGTCTTTCTGAAACAGAGCTGTTGGTTATACCAATACCTCTGCCAGGTTCTGAAGAAATGGGTGTGAAATTTATTCTAAAAGTGCCCCATAAAAAAAAACCCTTCTCCTTTTTCAGTATGTTATTCCCCGAGTATGAGATATATTGGCCTCCACAGCAATCATCAGACTTACCATCACCCTCAGACAATGAGACCTGTGGATGCCCCAAAGTGATTCAGCTTCAACCTTCATCCCCACCTCCAGGAACCGAGCCCTGTGAATGTCCCCAGGTCACCTTATTTGACTTGATTGTTGGCAAGGATCGATGTTCATCAGAGAAAAAACCACTTAGATGTCAACTGCCACATGTGGAAGAGCTGCCCATAGGAAGTGAAGATGATGGAAAGGAGCTGCTGAGGGTACTTTCAAAAGGTTTTAGATCTTTACTTGAGAATCATGAAAATGAAACAAAAAATTGTTAGCTACCTTTATATGAGTGATTGACCCCTAATGTACCTTTGAAACCTATGTCTATGTCTTATTTATATTTTAAGTAGTTAAACAGGGAAACATTGAGCCTGTCTTTCTATTCATGACATAGGCTATCAGGGGCTCCCCTTCCTGAGGATGCAGAGGGAAGGGACTCCATGTTCTTTCCCCTCCTTTTATAACCATGTTCTAACTTCCAGTTAGATTGCATTCAGACTCATGGGATAGAAATGTCAAGCTGTCTGTTTTCTCTTCCTCCCTCACATTCCCCAAAATGCTCAGTAAAACAGTATTTCCTCCAAGGTATTCATTCACTTATTTATTATGACCCTTTATTACTCTCAAACAATTCATAATACTTCTCATTCTATATTTTAGTATTTTATAGGATCCATGATACCATCACTGCCCGCATTTCCTCAAACAACACATTATAAATTTGGTAAACTTAATGGTGACTGGTTCTCATTGCCTTCTCTTTAGATGAAAAAGAAAAAAACTCCAAACTGTCTTCTGTCTTAGAATTTTCTCAGACAGTAAGGAGCTTTTTTTTTGGCATATGCTATCTAGATACTTAAGGAGCTTTTTGGGGGGCATACCCCATATCTCTGGGTAAACATTTGAAATCTTTTCAGCTTGGTGTAGGTTCTGCCAGACTAGACACCATCTTTGAGGACCCCATTCTCATCTATATTACAAAATGAGATGAGTTGAACTTAGGAAGCATTTTTCAAAGGGAATCAGAAAATAGAGAGGAATCTTGATTGTTTTATGGATCCTTCTTGATGAGCCATTTTTCCTTACTGCTTTCTCCTTCCAAATGGTAATATAGTTACTTCCTTCTCAGAATTGGCACCATTGATTCTTGTTATTTAGGGAAAACCTGTCTGCTTCATGAAATGCTATTTCTTGTCTACCTGACAAGAATTCTGAAGTCATCTGTAGTTGATAGAGTATAACCTAAAAATTCTTTATTAACAAACATGAAAAAGCTCTTAAAGCATCCAAATGGTATTCTGAATGGCTTATGGATTGAAGCTAGAAGTTTTCAGATTTAAATGTATCATTCCCCCTACCTCCTCACCCCCTTAGCAGCAACTGAGAAAATATGGGAATCTTCAATTATTATGTCCCAGAACATTTAGAGATTCTCTTCCATGTGGATCTTTGTTCCCTAAGATATGTGAAATTTGTTTTTTTTAAATTTTTTTTGTGAAATTTGTTTTCATGGAAACTTACCTATAACAAAATGCACAGTGGTGATTTCATGATTTTAGTGGAGAGCAGGACCAAACCAAAGACCAAACCCTACTCTTGAGCAGTTAGATGAATAGGAAATGAAGTGCTTATGACTAAGTGTCAATTATAGAACAGGTCTCTGGGAATATGATGGAAATTATTCACCCCTTGCTTCATATAAGATTTCCTTTAGTAAAAATGACAATATCATACTTTATGTAAATTAATGCTTTATCATATTTGGTTTGCTCTAATGGATTTATGTGAATTTTAATTAAATATCATTTTTGAAATATTTGTATTTGTTCAAAGGCTAAAAGACATGTGAAATGGGACCTCAAGAGAAGGATGTAGCAGTTATAGAAGAGGAGGAACTTCTGGGAGAACCTTGAATATCAAGAATCAAAGATGAGAATGGTGGGGATTTGGGGGCTGGAGAAATAGCATCATCCTGTATTAAATTCTGCATCATAATTTGCTCCCTTTTCTGAGTCTGTGTTCAGTTATTTTGCTTTTCTGACTGATGATTTGCACTGTTTAGTGTGGTAAACAATTTTCTTAAGGCTATAAATTGCAGAAAAGAAACATATCTGTACTGGTAGAAACTGCATTCTCAACAGTGAAATCGTAACTCTAATAATTCTAATCCCTGTTCTAGAGATGCTTAAGTTGCTTAAATTAATTTGCTAATGAGAAAGAGGGTAGAATGTGAGTGGTCTCTTTGTCTTAAAAAATATAAATTAGTTAGGCTCATGGGACAATTGCTTTAATAGCGTCTGCCCAAGTAAGGAAGGATGGAAAGAATGCTAGACTAGTTTCTGGTCTTGATGTCTTAAGAATCCACCTCTACAATGTGTTTCAAAAGTTCTAATAACTTGAAATTGCACTTAGACTTTTGGGATGGGGAAGGCCTTTGACAACTCAATGGTGTGAGTCAGATTGATGTTTAGTTTGTGAATATTTGGGTTGGAAAAGTGGGGATGGATGTGTACATACATATATGTGCTTTATTTTCCTACAGGACCATTCTTATTGTGGTACAATTTACTATGTGGGCCCATACTATCTCATTTTTTTTAAAATCAAGGAATATGATTTCATTGATATAGGGAACTCTCTCCATTGATAAAGATTGGCAAATTCATCTATAAATTAGAGCCTTGTCAAATATTTTTATTTAGGGAGAACTTCCTAATCAACTCTCTATGAGCCTCTGGGAATTTGTATCTTCCTAGAAGCTTGAGGATAAATCCATTGGCAATCTCCTTGAAAGTGCTAGATACATATATAAAGAATTATTCATAAAACATCATTGATCCTGTAGGCATTTGAAAGCTCATTAAATGGAAATAAATTTATAAGCTGTTAAGGAATCAATTAGAGATAAAGATCATGGCTCTGAGTTTTGGAGAGAAGGGGTCAGGATACCTTTCCTTTGTAAAATATTAGGGTCTGTTGAAAGGCCAGCCCCATTTTGAAAAGTCCTGAGTTGAGAGGAGACCAAGAAATAATAGTTAAGAACGGACTTGGGCCTCTGGGTATGGGGACAGCAACCCTTAAAAATATGACAGGTACCTCTCCTTTGCCTACTCTCTCAGTAGATGCTTATTGGATGCTTTGAAGCAGAGAAATTTTGAAGTTGTACTTATTCTCATATGACAATCAATCAATTATTCTATCTATGTGTCTATCTAAGTATCATTTGTATATCTATATATCTATTTATCTTTCTATCATCTATCTGTAGCGGAGGCAATATTCTTTGCAAGTAGCATGGCAGTTTCATTGTGTGACTTGAAAGGAGGCAGAATAGATATCTCTAATCTCTTCTCCCCTCATTCGTCTCCAAGGGAGGTTTTATTTCCTGCCAGAAGGAATAGTAGGAGTTTGAGGTCAGAAGGTTGACCACTATATTCTCCTCAGAAAAGTGACACTGGGTTAGAATTCTATCTGCTCCCTTAAATATTGTTCATTTTAGGGAATATAGTTTTCAGGTTCAAATTAAACTTCTGAGTGCAATTTATCAATGCACAGGAGGGTTCCTAACTTTATATCCAAAACTAGAATCCCTTTCCACCACATACCAGCTCCACAATGCAAACACAAAGTAGGTAGCAAAGAAATCCATTTAACTAAATGAAAAAAAAAAAAGAAAAATCAGCAACACATGCATAAAAGAACATGTCCCAGACAATAAGAGTAAATGGATTCTCCTGCTGGGATCAAGATAACTGAGCTCAATCAAAATAGAGATTCCTGGCTCTCACCAAAGGAAAAACTCCCCAAAGTCTCTAGTGTAGCAAATTAAGAATTGGGACAAGATGGAGACTGCCAACTCCTCCCATTTTGGCTTTTCCTAGAGATTTATCATTTAGTATTATGAAGAACTGGCATCTTTCATCTTCTCTCTTGAAGATGGAAGTCAGAAGTAGCAGAAGCAATTTCAAGAAAACTTGAACAGACTTCAAGCAGTTTTGGAGTTTGAAGACATTGACTCCTTTCTCTAGTTCTTGGCAACTCCCCCTCATGCAGGCATGGGACATTAATCTTTACCAGTGAAAAGAGAATCCAGTATCAATGGATTTGGGGGCATTACTGCATCTTTATAACTACCTCTCTCTAAATAGTACTCTGCAAAGCTTAAAGCACCTTTTCACCCAAATGGTCCAAGAGTTCATGGAAGTTGAGTTCTTCGTCAATGGAGAGATAGTAAAATAATCTCAGGATGAGAGAAAGAAGCCTTTTGAGGAGAGAAACAACTGCTGGGTTGTGGAAGAATCTGAGCTTCAGATTCTATTAGAGTAATGAGACTTCTTGAATTTAGTTCATATTCTTCCTTCAATACTTAAAAGCACCAATGAATTACATAATAATAATAGTTAATATTTGATTTGCATCTGTTTTATCATTTGATCCTCACAACATTTGAGATAGGTATTATGATTATCCCCATTTTACAGATAAGAAAAGTGAGGTTGAAAGAAGTTAAATAAATTTCCAGGGATTTCATGGGCTAATAATCACTAACTGTTCAAGGTGAATTTGAATTCAGTTCTTCTTGACTTCAAGTCTAGCACACTAATAGAATATATTGTACCTTCTAGAAAATAGTCCAATCTTTAAAATTAAAATTCACATTTCTTAACTAAGCCCATGTGCGCGCGCGCACACACACACACACACACACACACACACACACACACGATTTTTTTTATCATTTCCTTCTCCTGCCATTGAAATATACATGTTTTGGACCCAGAATCTCAAGATCATATGTATGTGCTTGTGCATGTTTATGTATGTGTGTGTATATGTGGTAGGGACAGAAGGACAGAGGACAGATCTAGACCAAGGATTGTAGACCACAGATGATGAAGTGTGTAAGAAGGCAAAGGAAAGAGAGATGAAGATTTTTTTTGACTTGGCCTGGCTAGTGGATTTCTCTGGGATAATGTAAATATGAACTACTGGGTGATGAAAGGAAGAAGATGAATATTTTTACCTTGAAAACATTATGGAAACATGAGAGTTGAGCCAGAAAAATCACCTCAAAGGCAAAAAACCCCCAAAAAAACAGAAGTTAGAAGTCAAGCAATTAAGAGAACTTGATACTTTAATCAGTAAACAAAGCATTCTTTTAGGTTGTCTTTCAAAAGGTGATGGTTGTTTGATTTGTTTTTTTCCTAACCACTCAAAAAACTTCACAGGACAGTTTTCAGGTAAACCAAGGATCCAACCCTTTATTCAGGTAGTTTATTCAGCAGTAATTTGTACAGTTTGGTATATTATTATTTCAGAAAAAAGCATTTAAAATATTGGTTCCTCTATACCCAAATAGCTATAAAACTGTGACTAAAATTGATGAAAACAAGAACAATTAGTAACTCTGTAATCTTAGAAGGAAGTTGGGAATAAAAATGCAGCTGTAGAAGGAGTACCTATTTGAAATGGATACAATCTGTCTTCAGTGATGGTAAGAAGGAAGATAAGTGGGAATTTGTAGGTTTAAATCTGTTTTAGGTCTGTAATTTGTATAGAACAGATATTGTAAAGTTCTGAATCCAGTTAGCTCCTGAGGAGTGAATTTCATTGGCTCAAAGGAAAGCAAATTCTCTTGATGAACAAATAGCCTGTTTCTATGAAAACTCTTGAGATGGGAATAAAGCAAAGTCCTTGTACTGTTTTTGAAGAATTTGGTTTCTTGACAAGGTTGCTGAACTATATTTTCTACCTTCCCTAACCCTTCTATAGAGCCACTTTTAAAATCTGGAATTGATTATCTTTTTTTTTTTTCAGATAAACTCATCGAATTTGGGATATCAAGTCTTAGTGGCCTTGGGTACCTGATACTTGTCTCTTTTTTAATGCTTAATCAGTATTTTATTTTCCCAGTTACATGCAAAACCTGAAGTTCCAAATTCTCTCTCTTCCTCCCACCCCATTCCCTCTTATTGAGAAAGTAAGTTATTTGATATAGGTTAAAATGTGTAATCATGAAAAACATGACCACAATAGTCATGCTGTAAAAGTAAACATAAGTCCCCCCCTCAAAAAAAAGAAACCTCAAGAAAATAAAGTGGGAAAAAGTATGCTTCTATCTGTATTCAGACACCATCAGCTCTGTCTTTGGGATGGATAATATTCCTTATCATAAGCCCATCATGTTCTTTTGGGTTGTCACAGCATTGCTGAGAAAAGGTAGGTCATTCACAGCTGATCATCCCGCAATATTTATGTCACTTTGGATAGTGATATTTCCCATTGATGCTTGTCTTTTTTTATCTCAAAAGGCAAAAGAATGGGAAAAATGACTAAAAGCCATCTGATTGTTAGATTCTGGCTTTAACAGTCATAGAACCCAAATATCAACTGTCACATTCTATGATGGTTGTGCTCCTCTCTAGTTATTCAACCAATGGACTTCATGCTTTTAATCTAGACCTTTCCAGAGATTTAGACACTGATCAATTTCCAGGAGCACATTTATCAAAGAATATCCATCAGACAGTGTAAAATTATGAGAGAATGAGTAGTTGGATGGGAGTCAGTAAACACCAGGACAAAGATATAGGTATGCCATTAAAGGGTCTGAGTCAATAGACAAAGTGAAGCTTCACCAAAGGGACAGGTCTCTCTACTTCTCTAAAATGATGCTTCAACCAATGAAACAAAGACAAAATTGCACTAAAATTCTGTCCTGGGTCTGGGGCTACAATGATGCCCTTAGTTGTGGACCACAGGCATTATTGCACCATGGGGGGGTGGGGGAAGTCTGCTTCACTGTTACAATACCTTGACCACTACAGAAGCTCTGGGTTGGCATCTCATCACATCCTGTTCTTTGGACCAAGGCTGCAATTTCAAGGTCAATGTACTCCAGTCTCTAGTTTGGTATCATTGATCCCCACCATTAGGCCAAGAAAACAATTGTACCATCATTAGTCTAGAGTTACAGTCAATCTTTTATTGTTCTTGAATCCTATAATGGAGGTTCCTTTCTGGCTACTTTCCATGACTCTGTTCACTCCATTTTAGAACTCATTGTGCTTTTATAAAGCTCAGAGACATAACTACATCTTAACTACTAAGAGATTCAGAGGATGCTAAACCTTAATCCAAGTCAAGTAATGTCATTGAGTGTGATTTTATTTAGTATTAATCACAGGGAATTGATCATATGCCACCTTAACTTAGGGGTAACACTTTAATTATATTCCATTCATCATGTTACATTGATAAAGTCAAAATGCTCCCTGAGTATTGACCACTATCCAACTGTCTAAACCAAATTTTCCTATCATTTATCTCTGTGCCAAAACTTCATTGAATTCCAAGTCTTGAACATAAGATCTTTTTTTCCCTAAGCAAAGGACCAACATTTCATTGGTACTTGACCATCAGCCAGAATCCCACTGGAATTAGACTTCTAGTAAGAGGTTTCACCTAGATCCAATCTCCAGGATGAGTTTACACCAGATCACGAGTGAAGGAAGAAAATTTCACTCAACTTAGATTATGGACATAAATACCCAGTAAACTCTTGTCTCCAGAATAAAACACCTCTCCTCGCCTCTCCTTTCTGCCAGCTAAATAAATCTTAAAACATTGGGTTGAGGGCTTGTTTCTTTACTTTGATCTTGTGCAATTAGTCCCAGGAATAAGTTTGCCAACTAGAATTCTGGTCCTAGATGAAAACTGTCAGCTGGTACACAGAGATAACAACATAACCTCAGATTCCTTATCTAAAATGGAACCATACATCTTGGTCCTGCTAGATAGGTGTCTGAGGAAGCACCTCTTGTTCCCCCCATTCTAGTTCATAATTGTCTCAGGAGAAACTGTTTCTTAGAAGAAACTAATATCATTATTTTATCAGTGGCTTTTTTTCTTCTAAGAAATAATTATTCTCTTAGTCTCCAACATTTGGGGCTTTTAAGTTTTCAAGGCTACTGGGAAATGGTTTGATTCAGTGTCTTGATCTTGAGAGATCTAGGGAGAAACTCTAGTTTCTGTCCTAATAGTTCTTACTGACAAGAATACTTTGGTATTAGGTAATCTATCTTCCTTCCTTCCTTCCTTCCTTCCTTCCTTCCTTCCTTCCTTCCTTCCTTCCTTCCTTCTTTCCTTCCTTCTACACTTCCTTCTACCCTTCCTTCCTTCCTTCCTTCCTTCCTTCCTTCCTTCCTTCCTTCCTTCCTTCCTTCCTTCCTTCCTTCCTTCCTTCCTTCCTTCTGCCATGCACCTACTGAACAACCTTATACAAGTCATTTCACATTTTCTGCTTGTTTTATTCAATTATGAAAATATTTCGTTAACTTCTTTGCAAAATTATTTAACTGAAAAATAAAATTCAAAATAACAAAGTAACACCTTTAAAAAAGTAAATGTGACATTTCTTCATTTGTTTAAATAGGGATAAACATGGAGTATGGATCCAGTGAAGTCCTATATGGGGGAGTGCTTTGAAAAATATAAGATGCTATACAAATCCACCTGTAGGAAACTGTGTGATCTTGGGCAAATTATTTAACCTCTCTGGGTCTCAGTTATCTCATCAATAAAATGCAAAATTTAGAATAGATAACCTCTAAGTTTCCTTAGTACTCTAAATCTATGGACATTAGATAATGTAAACAATTACAATCGTTAAATCCCTGACATTCCTCCCTCTTCATCTTTTTCCACCCAAGCTGTATACATTTTCTTTCTCAGCACTCCCATGGTGCTTTTATGTTGTATTTTTTTATTTTGTTAAACATTTTATTTTTGCATTTATATAAAGTTTATTTTCCCCTTTTTGGTAAATAGAATTTTTTCCATTTACATGTAAAAATAATTTTCAGCATTCATATTTTTATAAGATTTTGAGATTCAATTTTTTTCTCCCTTTCCTCCCATTCCCATTTCTCAAGATAGCATGTAATTTGATATAGGCTCTGCATGCAGTACAGTCATGTAAACATATGTCCACAAGTCATGTTGTGCAAGAAGAAATAGAACAAAATGGAAAAGTCAATAAAAAAGGTCAAAATAGTGTTCTTCGTTCAGACTCCATAGTTCTTTCTCTGGATGTGGATGTGGATGACATTTTTAATGCTATCAGATGCCCATTAATCATGAGTACTTTGCATTTTTCTTGGATCATTGTATTGCTGAGAAGAACTGAGTCAGTCATAGTAGATCATCACTTAATGTTGCTGATACTGAGTACATTTTCCTGATTCTGCTCATTTCACTTTTCATCAATTCATACAAGTCTTTTGAGATTTTTCTAAAATCTGCCTGTTCATCATTTTACTCTACTAATAATGCATTCCCGTTCTCCCATATTTTCTCCAACATGTCATTTTTCTTTCCTTTCATATTAGTCAATATGATATGTGAGAGGTGGTGTCTCAGAATGATTTTTAGTTTGCATTTGTTTAATCAGTAGTTATTTAAAGTAGTTTTTCATGATTCTATATAGCTTTAAGTTCTTCATCTGAAAACTGCCTATTCATATCCTTTGACCATTTATCATTTGGGAAATGACTTGTATTTCTAAAAATTTGACTCAGTCCTCTATTTAAGAAATGAGGTCTTTATCAGAAATGCTGGCTGTTGAAATTGTTTCCCAGCTTTCTGTTTTCTTTCTAATCTGGATTGTGTTGGTTTTGCTTGTGCAAACCCTTTTTAAACCAATGTAATCAGAATTATTCATTTTACATTTCATGTTTTCAATCTCTTGCTTAGTCATAAGTTCTTTTCTTCTCTATAGACCTGACTGGTAAACTATTCCTTGCTATCCTAATTTGCTTGTGTTATCACCCTTTATATCTAAGTATTGTATCTACTCTGAACTTTTCTTGGTATTTGGTGTGAGATGTTGGTCTATGTCTAGTTTGTGTCATGATATTTTCCATTTTTCCCAGCACTTTTTGTTATATAGTGAGTTCTTATCCCAGAAGCTGGAATCTTCAGGTTTATCAAACAGTAGATTACTATAATCATTTAGTATTGTGTCTTGTCTCATTGATCTGCTCTTTCTCTATTTTTTTCATGTAAGCATTTAGATATAAAAAAACTCCCCCCATGTACTGCTTTGACTACATCTCATAAATTTTGGTATGTTACCTCATTATTGTCATTGTTTTGGATGAAATCTGGTATGACTAAACCATCTTTCTTTGCATTTTTTTCATTAATTCACTTGACCTTTTATTCTTCCAGATGAATTTTGTTATTTTTGCTAGCTCCATAAAATAATTTGTTTGATTGATATGATGCTGAATAAATAATATAGGTAGAATTGTCATTTTTAATTGTATTAGCTTGGCCTAGCCTTGAGCAATTGATATTTTTCCAGCTGATTTAATCTGGTTTTATTTGTGTGCAAAGTTTTGTAATTATGTCCATTATAGGTCCTGGATTTGTCTTCTGGTAGAATCCCAAATATTTTATATTGTCTACAGTTATTTTATTTTATTTATTTATTTTTATTAGGTTTTTTTTTTTGCAAGGCAAATGGGGTTAAGTGGCTTGCCCAAGGCCACACAGCTAGGTAATTATTAAGTGTCTGAGGTTGGATTTGAACTCAGGTACTCCTGACTCCAGGGCCAGTGCTCTATCCACTGCACCACCTAGCTGCCCTTCTACAGTTATTTTAAATGACTTTTCTTTTTCTATCTTTTCTTGCTGAGCTTTCTTGGTTACACACACACACACACACACACACACACACACACACACAAACACACACACACATAAATGCTGATGATTTATGTGGATTTATTTTATACTCTGCAATTTTGCTAAAATTGTTAACTGTTTCAAGTAGTTTTTTAGTTGATTTTCTGGGGTTCTCTAAATATATCATATCATCTGCAATGTGATAGTTTTTTTAACCTTATTACCTAGTCTAATACCTTCAATTTCTTCTTTTTTAATTGCCAAAGTTAATATTTCTAGTACAATATTGAATAAGAGTAGTGATAATGGGCTTACATGTTTCACCCCAATTTTACTGGGAAGGCTACTAGCTTATCTCCATTGCCCATGATGCTTTGCTGATGATTTTAGATAGATATTACTTAATCATTTTAAGGAAAGTAATTATTTCTATGCTTTTTAGCATATTTTGTCAAAACCTTTTTCCATATCTATTGAAATAATCACATGATTTCTATTGGTTTTGTTATCGATATGGTCAATATCACTTGTTTTGGATGAAATTATTATCTCTATGATTTGTTGTTTGACCCACTCATTCCTTAGAATTAGATTATTTAGTTTCCAATTAATGCTTAGTCTATCATTCCATGGTCCTTTATCACATGTAATTACTATTACATCATGATCTGAAAAAAAAAAGATGAATTTAATATTTCTGATCTCTGCATTTGATTGTGAGGTTTTTATGCCCTAATACTTGGTCAGCTTTTGTGTAACCGCCACCTCCTTCTTTCTTGTGTAGTTTGTGGTTAGATTTATGTAGTTCTGAAAGGAGAAGGTTAAGATCCCCCCCCCAATATTGATTTGCTATCAATTTCTTCCTGTAACTCACTTAACTTCTTTAAGAATTTGGATGCTATACCACTTGGTGCATGTATGTTTAGCATTGGTATTACTTCATTGTCTTAAAGAACCTTTTAGCAAGATGTAGTTTCCTTCCTTGTGTCTTTTAATTAGACTTGTTTTTGCTTTTACTTTGTGATCAGAATTGCTGCCTCTGCTTTTTTAATTTCTGATGAAGAAGCATAATATATTTGGGTCCACCTTTTTACCTTCACACTGTGTGTATCTCTCTGCTTCAAAAGTATCACTTGTTAATAATATATTGTAGGATTTTGATTTTTAATCCATTCTGCACTCTGCTTCTGTTTTATGGGAGAACTTATTCCATTCACATTCACAGTTATGACTAATAACTCTGTATTTCCCTCGATTCTATTTTCCCCTTCCCCCTCCTTCCCCCCTCTCCCTCTTTCTCAGGGTTGTGTTTCTGAATATTACCTTTTCCAATATGCCCTACCTTTTGTTAATTCTTTTTTATTTATTTAAGGCAATGGGATTAAGAATGATGTTGTGGCTTGCTTCACCTTGGGGCCCACAGCTGTGACCTCCCTCCCAGGACCATTGCTCTATCCATTGATCAACCTAACTGCCCCCCTCTTTTTTAAACCATCTCTTTTTCTTTCCCCTTTTCCCTCCTACCTCCCTATAGGTAAGATAAATTTCTCTATCCAATTTAAGTATGTATGTCTTGGTACCAAATCTGATGAGAGTAAGGTTCAAACAGTACTCAACCCCTTCCTTCTTTCCCTTCATGCCTCTTCATGTGGTATAATTTACTCTATTTTGTCTGCCTTTTCTCTAGTACAATCCTTTTTTCACCCATTAATTAATTTTTTGGTCATCATATCAAAGACAACTTACCTACACCCTGTAACTATACTCCTTCTAACAGCCCTAATAGAAATATAGTTCTTAAGAGTTACAAGAATCATCTTCACAAATAGGGATACTATCTTCTTCTTGTTTTTCTTTCATGGTTACCTTTTTATACTTCTCTTGAGTCTTGTATTTGAAAATCAAGTTTTCTGTTCATCTCTGGTTTTTCATCAGGAAAGCTTGATAGTCTCTATTTCAGGGAATGGTCATCCTTTCCCTTGAAAGATCATGTTCCATTTTGCTAGGTAGATGATTTTTTGTTGTAACTGAAGCTCTTTTGCCTTCCAGAACATCATATTCCAAACTCTCTGATCCTTTAATATAGAAGTTCCTAAATCCCGTTTAATCCTGACTGTGGTTCCTTGTTGTTTCTTTCTGACTGGTTGCAATATTTTCTCCTTGATCTGATAGTTATAGTTTTGACTGAAATAATCCTTGGAGTTTTCATTTTGGGATCTCTTTTAGGAGGTGCTTACCTCTAGTTCTAGGATATCAGGGCAGTTTTCCCTGGCAACTTTTTGAAAGATTTTTTGTCAAGGGGACAGTTAGGTAGATGGTGGGGTGGTTAGAGTACTTGCCCTGGAATCAGGAAGACCTGAGTTCAACTCCAGCCTTAGACACTTAATAATTATCTAGCTATGTGATCTTGGGTGAGTCACAACCCCATTTCCTTAAATAAATAAAATTAAAAATTAAAAATTGCTATCCAGTCATTAGTTTCCACTTCCCAATTCTAATTTTTAAGAAGTTATTTTCTTTGGTTAGCTTTTGCACCTCTTTTTTCCATTTGACCAATTCTACTATTTAAGGAGTTGCTTTCTTCAGTAATATTTTTTTTCCATTTGACCTACTTTTGAAGGTGTTGTTTTCTTTAGGTAATTTTTGTGCTTCCTTTTCTGAGTTGTTGACCCTTTTTTCATAATTCTTTTTTGCATAACTCATTTCTTTCCCCATTTTTTTCTTCTACCTCTCTTAGTTGATTTTGAAAATCCTTTTTGAGCTATTCCAAAAAAAACTTTCTGGGCTTGAGAAAAATTCATAATCCCTTTTGAGGCTTCACATGTGAGAATTTTGACATTGTTGTCTTCTGAGTTTATATTTTAATCTCCATGTTGCCATAGAAAATTTCTATGATCCGAATTCTTTTCTGTTTTATGCTCATTGTTTTAAAAGCTAAGCTCTAGGGCGGCTAGGTAGTGCAGTGGATAGAGCACCAGCCCTGAAGTTAGGAATACCTGAATTCAAATCCAGTCTCAGACACTTAATAATTACCTAGCTGTGTGGACTTGGGCAAGCCATTTAACCCCATTTGCCTTGCAAAAACCTTAAAAAAAAGCTAAGCTCTGCTTCTGGAGTATAAGGGTTTGGATGGGGTTAGGGTTAGGGTTAGGGTTAGGGTTAGGGTTAGGGTTAGGGTTAGGGTTAGGGTTAGGGTTAGGGTTAGGGTTAGGGTTTAGGGTTAGGGTTAGGGTTAGGGTTAGGGTTACACTTAGGGGTAGTGTTAAGGTTAGGGTTAGGGTTAGGGTTTAGGGTTAGGGTTAGGGTTAGGGTTAGGGTTAGGGTTAGGGTTAGGTTTTAGGGTTAGTGTTAGGGTTTGGTTTAGGGTTAGGCTTAGTGTTATGGTCAGGTTAGAGTTAGGGAAATTAAGGTTAGGGTTAAGGTTAGGTTTAAGGTCAGGGTTTTGGATGTTAGGGTTAGGTTTAGTGTTAGGGTTAGGCTTAGGTTTAGGGTTTTGTTTAGGGTTAGGGTTAGGGTTAGGGTTAAGGTAAAGATTTTGGATGTTAGGGTTAGGGTTTAGGGTTCAGTTTAGGGTTAGGGTAAGGGTTAGTGTTAGGGTTAGGGTTAGGTTTAGGCTTAGGGTTAGTGTTAGATTTAGGGTTAGGGTTAGGTTTTAGGGTTAGGGTTAGAGTTTGTTTAAGGGTTAGAGTTAGGGTTATGGTTAGGGTTACCATTATGGTTGGGTTAGGGTTAGGGTTAAGGTTACGGTTTCGGATATTACGGTTACGTTTATTGTTAGGGTTAAGGTTAGGTTTACGATTTGCACTGGAAGATTGCCTCCTGTGTACAATTGTCCTGATCTAGGTGTACCTGGGTTCCAGGGCTGGCCTCTGGAAACCTCCCATCTGGCCAGCTGAGCCAGAACCAAAACCCAGAATCTTGGGGTCAGGTTGCTGATCTGTGCTGTGGCTAAGACCCTTCTGGCTTGACAGGACACTGCCTACTCTGACTTGCTCTCCCCTTTTACCCAAGTGAGACAGTGAGACAGTTGTCCTTCTAAGTTATCTTGGGTTGCTAAATTGTTTCACTGAGTCTTTTTAATGGATTCTGGTGTTCCAGAATTCTTTGGAGACTTGATTTAATGTTGTTTCTGAGGGAAATTGACAGGGAGCTCAGGCAACTTCCTGGCTTCTCTCTGTCATCTTAGATACATTCCCTCTTCACTGATTTTTTCAGTAGCAGCTGTGACCCCAAAGACCTCTCTGTTCAGATTGGTTAATGGTAACTGCCCAATTGTGAATGAAACTTTCAGCAAGGGGTAGACACAGGTATGGTGGCATGGATGAAGCTATACCTCAGTAAGTCTGACCTGGATAAGGAAAGACATTTGTTTAACCTTAGAGAAGTACTGTCATCCTCACTTATTCAATGCAATCTGAATGGGACATCAGTACCAATCTGGTCTAGTAACAGAGTCTTTTGGGGTCACAGCTGTTATTAAAAAAAAACATTGAAGAGGGAATGGACCCAAGATGGCAGAGAGAAGCCAGGAAGTTTTCTAAGCTCTCCCTTATTTCCCTCAGAAACAAGAATATTGTAGCACTTCTCCAAATCCTTTGTTTCATTCTTCCCTGACTGATGATGACATTACCACTAACCTCTAGTCCTGAGCAACTGACACTATAATTAATCTTCCAATGCTGGACTAGAGAAAACTCATTTTTCACTATCCCTGAAACAAATGGACTAAGGTCATTTTTCTGACTACAACTAAATTTTCTCCAAATTATGAACAGCTAAATGGTGTAGTGGGTAATATACTGGATCTGGAGTCATGAAGACTCCTCTTCCTCATACATTAGATTTCTGACCCTGATCTTGTTACTTAACCCTTTTTATCTCAATTTCTTTATTAGTAGAGTGAACTGGAAAAATAAATGAAGAACCACTCTAGAATTTACATCAAGAAAACCCCAAATGGGGTCATGAAGAGTCAAAAATGATTGAAATGGATCTCTGTTTGAATCCCACTTCTCCCTGTAAAATATCTGTAGACAGATGATCACATTCAGGTGGAAAGCTGTTACTAATTGCTCCCAAGGAATTATTGACTTCCTTTTACTCTGATAACCTTCAGTAAACTTTGTAAGGGCATAATATGCAATATCTCACCCATTCATATTATTGTTATCTATTTTCTCATCTAAATGGGTGATGACTTGATGCCCATTCTGCCTTGCTTTTCTATGGAGAACAGTAAATTCAGTTGAGACAGCTTCTAAGATTCTTTATGCACCATAAAATAACTTTTTAGAGGGTAAAAGTGAGCTATCCATTAGAATGAAACTATTAATATTTACATAAATACATATGTGTGTGTTTGTGTGCATAGGAAAATTTTTTTGTAAATTACAAAACTTAGCTGACAGTCAGCCAAAAGCAAAAAAGAGGGCATGTTTCACAATCTGGTACTAATTGCATAGTCTTACGATATAGGACAAAATGGGACCATCTTTTCAGCATCTTCTGATGACCTATGACTAGCAGTCATGAAAACTATACTTTTTGAAGAACTGAAATTGAAAATTATCCAAAGGGCAATGGAAAGGAATTTGGTGGGCATGAATAGACTGGGACACATAGTTCATTATCTGAACCATGTCACCTACTCAATAAACTCCAATGGTTCTCTGTTGAACTCTATGATCAAATATTGTATCATATTTATCTTATCCTTTGTTTAATTTTAATATTTTTTCTTTTTCTTTTCTTTTCTTTATTCAAGGCAATGGGGTTGAGTGACTTGCCCAAGGTCACACAGCTAGGCAATTATTAAATGTCTGAGACTGGATTTGAACTCAGGTCCTCCTGACTCCAGGGCTGGTGTTCTGTCTACTATGCCACCTAGCTGCCCCCTTTTTGGTTTTATAATGCCCATAATTATTAGTGTAGTCATATATGTAAATAATAAGTCAATATGTACCCAATGAGGCTATACCCTAAATTTTTTTTTAATTGATGGGATTAAAAAATCCAGAAATGTTTGGAGACCATTGGCCTAGCTGAAGCTTTTTCAAGACCTTGCCAGTGAAGCATAGTTGAAACTGATTGTTAGGAGATTTTTGTCTGGGCCAGAGACTCAGATACATTATCAATTTCTTAAGCATTGTTCTAAGGTTATGACCTTGAAAGGGGTCATCTTCATCTTGATCATTCAAGACTTAAGAGATAACACATTTTGACTTCTCAGTGGGAAAGAGTATCATATTTCCATTGGCATGGTCACAAGTAAGGGGCCCAGGTTGCACCTTAATCATTCCTTATCTTCAATATCAGGGTCAAAACTCATAAAACCATATGTAAAGTGTTCTATAAACCTTACAATATTATAGAAATATCATGTATTATTATTTTATAACACTTGGCTATATAATTTTTATCATACATTAGATTCCTCAGACACTTCTATTTAGACTATTGTCTAAAATTATTTTCTCTGTGGTTTTTTTTTTTAAGAAATACAATTGAACTCCTTGGGAGAAGGGAAATGGGAGAGACAGTGACTCTAACTATCCGTATTATGTTCTTTAGGACCAGGAAGTGGGAGTGAGAGCAGGGAGGGAAGAGGCCTTATATGCCAGAAGCCTGATTTTTATGGTACAGGGAATCCCTGAGTGGGGTAAAAATAATCCATAGAGATTATTATTAGAATAAATTTTCCCATAATGAATTTGTTTAGGTGATTAGACATATGTCTCTGATACACAGATTAAAATAATTAGATTTTTATTAATAAGTTATCCTCTTTTTATGCTAAATTGTTTTTTATCGCCCTTTGTACCTCCCAGTCTGTCTTACTTAAATTTATCCTAGATAAAAGATCAGAAAGCAAGACAGAACTGGCTTAGCCCTATATAATATTCCATGATGATTTGCCTTTTTTATTTTCCTTCTTTTTTTCCCTTTCTATTTCCTTTCTGGATTTTTTTTAGAACTCCAACCATTTCACCTTTGGTCCTCCTGGTATTCCCTCCCTTTCTTTATGGCCCCAAGTTCCCTCCCTATCTTTTGCCTAATCCAATCCCATCACTTCATTCTGCACATCTATAATTCCTTTCTGAGTTAGGATATGAGAAACTGAAACCCGTTCAGGTATAATTAGCTCTTTATTCTGATTAACCTTGGGGATATTCACAAAATGAAGATTCCAGATTGTATCTAAGAGGAGGAATATATATGAACCACTGAAGAAGATTCCTGGGAAGCTTGCTCACTTCTTAGCTGTACCTTTCAGTCTTTGTATTTTAAGTTTTAAACTCTCTGCTGAAGAGGAAAAGTGAATCAGATGGTGTTTTGGAAAAACTAGCCCAGGTGTGGACTCCTACTCTGACTACAAGATGTCTTCCCACCACAGGTGCAACTTTAGACAATTGGTGGGAATGATTTGTTTGCCTATAACTGCCATTCTTCTTGGTCTGTGCATTTGGAGACTCGTGATCAGGTTACAAAGAGGTAATGTCGACTTTATCTTGCTATCCCTTTAAAAGGAGGAAGTTCCTGCTTGTAGTAGACAGCATTTTCTCCAGGCACATTGGAATATCCTTTTCATGCATGGATAGAATGTTCATATATATTCCAATGCATGAGTGAATTAGACAAAATAAAATGAATCTAGTATTTGTGGAAATACAATGGGATGACTTTGGTAATTGAAATGGCTTAACCATGAAACAATAACCATCTACCAAGATATAAAGAGAAGGATACTACACACACAGACACACACACACACACACACACACACACACACACACAAAAGCACATCTCCATTTAAGTCAAAAGGGGGTTTGGGAACAGGAGAAATATCTATTACCACAAGCCTGCCACTTTGACAAATCAACCTCTTTTTCTCTGTAAAATGAAAAGATTGGACTAGATGATCCCTAAGATTGCTTCTATAATTGAAAATTCAAAAATTGTGAAGTAACTCTGTGGTCTTTTTAGTTATTTTGGAAGAATCCAACTAAAGGGTGGGGGGTTATTTGTGTATTATTTAAAGTTCATAAAGATATTAAAATTTATATCTTATAATTACACAGATGGGTGGATAGAGTGTGGGCCCTAGAGGGACCTCAAGTCTGAAGGACTTGAGTTCAAATAAGACAGGTCCCTTAACCCCTTTTGCCTCAGTTTTCTTATCTGTAAAATGAACTGGAGATGGAAATGGAAAATCAACCAAATATCTTTGGTAATAAAATTCCACAAATGGAGGGATGACTCAACAACAGCAAAAACTTTATATGACAGCCAAGACAGAGGTTATTTTCCCCATTTTACAGATGAAGAAAATGAGGTTCTTGGAGAGAAAGTGATTTGCAAGGTCACATAGTTAGTAGATGGACAGAGTATTTGAGTAGCTGTCTTGACTCCACACCTAGATCTCTCTCTTGTCTATTCTCCATGCTTGCAACTGCTCTTGTATGTATTTGTGGGGGACAGGAGCTTCCCTCTTTCCCTCTTTACTTTGGTCTATAGCTTTTCCTTATTCTTTCCTAGTGTGGAATTATATCTAAATCATTAAATTACCTTGAAAAATAAACCTTTAAACCTCTACTCCTACCAAAGTATGGATATAGATCAAGCAAGTCTCTCATTATTTAGGGAAGTTAGGTTGATGCAAGACTCTCTGGGCAAATAGTGGACAAGAAGAGGTTCCCTTTGCAAACTTTACTTTGGAATTCAGAATTCATATTTTTATCTCCTTGACTAAACAGATATATGGTGTGAAAAGGCACCAGGTATTCCTTTCTCTTCCTGGAAAGCATTTAGAGAAGACTATTAGTATACCTGAAGTCACTATAAAAATTGCTGGACAAACCTCTCAGAATGGGAGGAAATTTGCTACCTTCAGTGATGGAAAGGATTTTGCCTATTTGCCAATTTGCATATTGTCCCCTTATCCTTTCTTGGCTCAGGTGACTCTTCTGGGAGTTCTTTATCTGTGTTCCTTGGTTTGATTTAAAAATTCAGACCAGTTTGGACTTTCATGGAACTTGGTAGCAGTTCAGTTCAATCCAATAAGGATTTATTAAGTGCCTCACCAAAAGGTAATCTGGTGTATGGATAGCTATCAGTTTAGGAGACAGGAAGTTTAGGAGACTTCTGATGTATCCTGGGCAGGTTGTTTAACTCTTAAGACCTTGAATTGGAGGATGATTACTGATCTGAACTGGTAAAGGGATTTTTCCTTTCCAACAGTTCTAACATGCCATATTAAATGGAGCACAGAGGTTCAGACAGCTGAGCCAGCACTTAACTACCTGCATATTTCTCAGGAAGTGATTTAACCTCTCAATTCTCAGAGAATGAGGGTTTTGTTGGGCTCTTAGGTCCTTTCTACTACTACTTCTAGTTTGTTAATTCAAAATAATAGGTCTAGACAAAAACATATGAAATCCCCCAAGTAGGGGATTTTGTTCAATGGTTTTTAATTGTTTGACTTTTTGTGATTCTGCCCCTCCCAATTTGGAGTTTTCTTGGCAAAGATACTGGAGTGGTTCACCATTAGCTTCTCCAGCTTATTTTATAGGTGAAGAAACTGAGGAAACAGAATTTAAGTAATTTATTTAGGATCACACAGCCAGAAAGTGTCTGAGTCCAGGTTTGAACTGAGGAAGATGAGTCATCCTCATAGGTTTTTGCCAAGAAGTACCTGACACTTCCTTGATTTGTTTTTAGTCTTTTCACCTAAAAATATTTCTTATTGTATAATGGAATCATTATCTTTGAACATTTTAGTTTTCGGGAATTTTGGACATTCCAATTTGTCGCTTGGGTCAGGTTTTATACCTTGTCAATGAATCCAACAAACATTTACTAATTATATATATATTATAGGTTAGGCACTAACAAATAATAGGTGTTAAGTGCTGAGGAATACAAAAAGAGGTAAAAGATGGTCCCTAATCCCCAGGAATTTACAACCTAATAGGGGAGATGGCATATAGCAAAGCAAGCTATGTACAAGATAAATAAGATATATTGAACAGAGGGAAGGTACTAGAATTAGGAGAAACTGAAGAAGGCTTCCTGTGGAAGTTAGGATTTGAATTGGTTCTTGGATGATGCCAGGAGGAGGTCAGTGGTCAGAGCAGAGGGAGGGAGAGGGCAGACTTGGAGGACAATGCCTGGGGCTAAGAACTGGAGTGTCTTGTTCAAGGAACAACCAAGAGGCCAGTGACTTTGAACTGAAGAATATATGCTGAAGAGTAAGGTGTAAGAAGACTGAAAAGGCCCGTTATAAAGGTCTTTGAATACCAAAAGACCATTTTGTATTTGGTTCTGGAGGCAATAGAGAGCTACTGGAGTTTATAGGGAGGTGACCTAGTCAGAATTTACTTTCCTAAAGTAGAGACTAAATGGAGGATGGATTGGAATGGGAAGAGACTTGAGGAGGGCAGATCAACCGTATGAGTATTGCATTAATTAAGATATGAGGTGATGGGGGCTTGCCTTAGAGGGGTGATATTTTCAGAGGAGAGAAGGGGGAATACTTGATAAATGTTGCAGAGGTGAAGTGACAGGCTTTGGCAAAAGATTTGGAAACAGAAGAGTGAGAGATTGGAGGAGTCCGGGATGACTTCTAGGTTTTGAGCCTGAGGAACTGGGAGGATGGTGTTGTCCTCTACAGAAATGGGGAGCGCTTACTTTAGGGGGAAATATGATGAATTCTGTTTTGAACATAGTGAATTTAAGAAGTCTTTTGGACATCCAATCTGAGATATCTGAAAGGCAGTTGGAAATGTAAGACTGGAGATCAGCAGAGAAGTTGTGGAAGGATAGGTAGATTTGAGAATCTGAGATTTCAGAATTATCATCACAGAGATGTTAATTAAATCATAGGAGCTGATGAGATCACCAAGTAAAGTAATATAGAAAAAGAAGAGAAGAGGATCCAGAGCAGAATTCTTAGGCATACCTATAGTTAAAGCGTATGATCTGGAGGAGATTTAGCAAAGGAAACTCAGGAGCAGCCAAATAAGTAGGAGAAGAACCAGAAGAGAATGTTATCTTGAAAACTAAGAATGAGGAGAGTATCAAGGAGGATAAATGACCAGCAGTTTCAAAGGTTGCAGAAGATCAAGTAGAAAAAGAATTGAGCAAAGGCCATTTGATTTACCAAATGAGCATTGATAACTTTGGAGTGAGTAGTCTTACTGAATTGGCAAAAGGTTAAGAAGAGAGTGAGAAGAAAGAAAGTAGAGGCATCTATTATAGATTTCCTTTTTGAGAAGTAGAGCCATGAAAGGCAAAAGAGAAATAGGAAGATAGTTAACCAAGATAGAAGGATTAAGTGGTGGTTTTCTCAGGATGGAGGAGACATGGGCATGTATGTGAGTAGTAAGAAATAAGATAATAGATGGGTAGAAATTGATTATAAGTGTCAAACAGTTGTTTCTATTTCCAATTATTTATTCTATAACTAGTGTTTTTCTTCTAATTGTTTTCTCTAGGGTTCTCATTTCAATAAAATTTAAAAAACGTTTCTAAAAACTCTTGCTTTGGTTCTCCAAAGGAATTCTAGTTGAACTTATGTCCTATATGAATTTTTTACTTGAGATTTTGTTGGTAGATATTTGGACAGCCAGGTGAGTGAAGTAGATAGAACACTACAACTGGAGTCAATAAAAGGTAATGACTGTTTCATCTCACTTCTGCCCCAAGGTATTGTTAACCTTCTTGAGGAGTGCCCCCTCCTAACTCAGGACCTTTGTACTTAATCTATTCAATAATACAAACATCAACCTCACCAAGATCAAACCACCAACCTGTGAGCTTTATAAGTTATGCTAAAGGCCTCCACTAAGCTTGAGAATCTTCTTCCAGGATGCAACAGTCCGTGACTGTTGATTCCTATTCGTTATTAGAGAGAGAAAAGCAGACAAAATTTATACTTGTTTTTATTTTTTTAATTTAAATTTTCTTTTATTTCCCCAGTTACATGTAAAAATAAGTTTTAACATTCATTTTAAAACTTTAAGTTCCAAATTAAATTTGTTTTTCAATATCATCAATAGCAAGTACTCAGCATTTTTTCAGGTATAAACAGTAGGGGTTGATTTGCTACCTGATGAATATTAGGTAATACAAAGCTGCTAACTGGGTAATGACCTTCCCCCATTATTGATTGAGAAGTAATGGAACACTGAATCAACATAACCTTCACTAAGACAAACTTACCTGGACCTTTAGGAATCAGGTTGGTGGTTTGATCATGGTAAGACTGATGTTTGTATTGTTGTATAGATTAATTGCACATTGGTGATTATTTAATAAAGAATGAATTCAGTGAAGAGTCTTAAGTCAGATTTGTAGTTAGCATTTTGCCAAACCAGTTAGCTTTTATAAGAGTAAATTTGTTTGGATCATATATCTGCACCAGGTACAAGAAATTCAGTACAGTGTCACAGTCACTTACCTGATATTTATTTTTACTTATTTATATGTGTATCTGTTGTTTTCCCAATAAAATGTAAGGATCTTAGAGGAAGGCTCAGTTTTCTTCGGCCTTTACATCTTTAGTGCCTTATAATGTACCCAGGAGGAGATTAACAAATGCTTGTTGGTTGATTAAGTGATTGAAATCCTTGGCTGAGAGCAAATCTCTTCACTTTTCTCAACCTCCTTTTCCTTATTTAAAAATGGACCAGACAAGTTTTGTGGGTTTATGTTCTAAGATAATCCCCTATCCTGAGGCAGGAGATATTTTCCACTGGCTACAAATATTTCTTAAGTGCTTATTATGGACCAAACACTGGAGATACAAATAAACATAAAAAGAAAGACAGCCCTTTCCCTCAAAGATTTTTATATGGGGGAAGGAACTTTAAAAGGACAAGGGATGTACCTGACTCCTCAGTACATAGAATCAAAAGCACAGCCAGGAGGGTAATAAAGGAGGGCAGCCTGGGCACATCCCCAAAATGGAGGACTCAGAAGGAACTCGTCAATGGGAGAAGGAAGCCAGCGGGATATTACAGGGTGAGAAGGCAACTGATTTATGGTGGCAAAAGAAGTATGGAAATTGCTTACATTGACTACAGTGGAGTGTGTGAGGGAGAGACTGAGGTTGTGGAGGTTCAGAAAACAAAGTAGTATTCTTGAATTGTGCTACTGAAATATTCTCTAAAGGTGGGGAGAAGGAAAGAGCTGGGAGAGAAAGGGTGTGGTTAATCTTTAATACATGACATTCACACTAAGGAGGAAATGAGATAATAATATCTAGTTCTCTATATCTCTATGTGTAAATTATTGTCATCTAATAGATTGTTGTGACTGTACTTTCCCTAAGAATTCCTATATTTTTCTGAATGCACAGGGGTAATTCTTTTAAAAAAAATCCATGTATCACAAAGGAAAATATTATTACTCAGTCATGTCTGATTCTTTGTGACCCCATTTGGGGTTTTCTTGACAAAAAATATTGGAGTGGTTTGCCATTTCCTTTTCCAGTTTGTTTTACAGTTGAGGCAAGTGAGGCATGCAGGGTTAAGTGACTTGCCCATGATCATACAACTAGGAAATATTGGAGACTAGATTTAAACTTATGAAGATGAGTTTTCCACTACACAAATGATAGCTGTTATTTGTAGAATGTGACCTTCTGGCAGACAAAGGCCAAGGTTTTGCTTCTCTTTCTATCCTCAGAATTTAACTTTAGAGCCTAGGAGGTTCTTAATAAATGCTTACTGGTGGGCTCAATTTCATCCAATCCTTTCATTTTTAATAAGCATTTTATAAATAAGTATCTTGTTTCATCCTGTGAGGCAGATGCTGTGTTTATTATTTTTTTTTTGTCTTTTCCTCTACTGTTTACTACTACCCTGTTTATCAGCTTTCATGACAAAAAAATTTTCTGATTTCCAAAAGGATTCACAATTTCAAGGTTGATTAGACAGTTATGCTCAGCTTGACATTTGTGCTTCCCATGTTTCAAAGTTTAAATCAGTAGTAAGATTAGTATGTAATGCTCACACCATGATGTTTATAGACTTGCATTAATGTCTTTTTAAAAAATTTGCTAAATATTATATTATTTATTTTTGTCATTCTTTTCTTTCTCAACTTTGAAATTTACCCACAGAGAAGACAAACATTATTTCAATTTACATGTGGAATCATACAAAGCATTTTCCATATTGTATTTTAAAAAAAAGAAACCAAGAAAATTATCTTCCAATTTACACTCACAATTAATCAATTCTCTCTCCAAAGGTAGATAACATTTTAAAGAAATATTTATTTTATTCTAAATTTAAGAAATAAAACAAGTATTTTCATACAGTAGAATGAAAAAAAGATGATTATATATATATAGAACTGCAAATCGGGGGTACTAATTGATATTCCTTTAAAATATGCAATAAAATTATCATGTAATTTTTCCCCTTTTTCTCTCCCTTTCCTCTTCCTTCCTAACTTAGAGTTAGTTATCATTAGACACAAATATGTGTGTATATATAGATGTGTGTATATATATATATATTTATATATATGCTTCCATTTATCAGTTCTTTCTCTTGAAGCAGATAGTCTTCTTTCACATGTGCCTTATAGTTAATTTGGGTATTTATAATGGTAAAGATATTTTAATCACTCCAAGTTGTTCTTAAAACAATATTGCTGTTGCAATAGTCCACATTCTTTTGCTTCTGCTCATTTCATTTTCATTATTTTATGTAAGACTATCCATGTTTTTTTAGGATTGTTAAGCTGTTCATTTTTTATAGCATAGTATTATTCCATCACAATCATATAACACAACTTCTTCAACCATTCCTCAATTGGTGGGCATCCCTGTAATTTCTAGTTCTTTGCCACCACAGGAGAGAATTGCTATAAATATTTTAAAACATATAGGTTCTTTTCCTTTTCCCAATCATTTTCGGAAACAGATCTAGTTTGCTGGGTCAAACAACATAGACAGCTTAATTACTCTTTGGGTATGATTCTGGATAGTTCTCCAAAATAGTTGGTTCAGTTCACAATTCTACTATTAGTGAATTAATGAGCTAATTTTCCCCCAGTCCTTTCAACATTTGTTGTTTTCTCTTTCAATCATTTTAGTCAATCTGTGTCAGTATTAAATGATATCTCAAGTTTGTTCTAATTTGTATTTCTCTAATAAATAAAGATTTAGGGCATTTTTTCCATATGACTATGAATTGTTCTTATTTTTTTTATAAGGAAACTACCTGTTTATAGCCTTTGATCAATTAATAATTGGGGAATGACTTATAGACTTATAGATTTGACGAAGTTCTTTATATCTTTTAGATATGAAACTTTTATCTGAGAATCTTAAAAAAATCTATAAAATTCCCACCCTCAATTTTTCACTTTTCTTCTGATCTTGGTTACATTTATTTTAGTTGTACAACCCTTTTTAAATTTAATATAATTTAAATGGTCAGTTTTATAGCTCACATTGTTCTTTATTCTCTTGTTTATTCATAATTTGTTTACCTATCCATATTTTGATAAGTAATATATTCCTTGTTTTTCAGATTTTCCTGTGATATCTCTCTTTATATCATGGGTCTATTTTGATCTTATCTTGATAAATGGTATGACATATTGATTTATGCCCAAACTATGCCCAAACTGCTTTCCAGCTTTCTCAACAATTTTTTGCCAAATAATGAATTTTTATGCCCCCAACTTGAGCCTTTACATTTATCAAATACAAGCTTGCTAAATTTATTTACTGCTATAAATCATACATCTACTCTTTTCCAGAGTACTATATGAATAAAATTGTAAAAAACTTTTTTTTAGGTTTTTGTAAGGCTTGCCCAAGGCCACACAGCTAGGTAATTATTAAATGTCTGAGGCCAGATTTGAACTCAGGTACTCCTGACTCCAGGGCTGCTGCCCTATCCACTGTGCCACCTAGCTGCTCCATAAAAAACTTTTTATAGAGATTTTATATAGATTTAAATAATTGGAGAATTAGTAATTGTTCATGGGCAGGTAGGAAACTAAATTAGCTTATATAATCAATGCCATCTTAATCAAATTACTAAAAATTATTTTATTGAATTAGAAAAATAATATCAAAATTCAAAGAATAGAAACTCAAGAATATCAAAGGACCTGATGAAAAGCTTAGAAGTATCTGAGGGAGGATTTGAACTCGTCTTCCTAGTTTGAGCAGTGTATCCATTGTACTACCTAACTGCCTCATTGAGTGTTTGCTGTTGGTAATGTTGTCTATTCCTTGAATAGGGCACTAGGGTAACAATCTGTTGTGATCACATTCCATATAAAGTGATTTTTATCTGGAGAAATTACTCTGCACAGAATACTAAATAGAAAACCAAATCAGCTTGTTTGGACACTTACTACGTTGTTTTTCTAGGAACAGCAACAAACCCACCTTCCTCTTTGGAATTCTGCAAGAATGGGGGCATCTGGGAGAAGGATGGATGTGTTTGCCCAGAACAATGGAAGGGATGGAGGTGTGCTATAGGTAAGTTTCCTTTACCTGTGTGGCCAGGTGGTAAAAGATTGAAGGTCTTCACCACAGTTCTAAATGAAACCATTTGTAACTCCTATTGTGTCAAAGGAGATCCTCAAAAAAGATAGTCCCACTCATGACTTTTCTGTGACTCAGAATGATTTAAAAACAATACCTCCTTAAAAAGGAGGATAGTAAAGAGACGGGAGGATGGAAGAGACTGAATGGGGTAAATCTCATTACATTAAGAGGTACAAAGGATTTATTGCAATAGAGGGGAAGAAGGGAGGAGTGAGAACCACCTGATCTTACTCTCATCAGATTGGCTTAAAGTTAACACACACAGTTAAGTTAAGAAACTTATCTTACTTTTAAAGTGTTAAAGGGGAAAAAGGGGAGGGGGACAAAAGGGGGAATCAACGTAAAGAAGAGAAGGAAGAAGGGGCAAAGGGAAAAGGGGGAAAAGGGGGAGGGGGTGGATATAGGAGGGCAAACACACTGAAGGTGGTGCTATTCAGAAACAAAACACTGGGGAATATGAATAAAGGGAAAAAAGGAGGAGGGGGGATATAACCAGAGGGAAGAGAACATGGAAGGCAATAAAGAGTTAGTAATTATAATTTTGAATGTGAATAGGATGAACTCTCCCTTAAAAGGTAAGTGAATAGCAGAGTGGATTAAAAACCAGAATCCTACAATATGCTGCTTACAAAAAAGACAATCCCTGTTATCAAGAATCTTACAGTTTAATAGATCAGAAATTTTTGTTAAACATCGGTTATGTGCTAGATGCAGAGATTCAAAAATAAAATGAAACAATGAACTTATATTCTTTGCAGGTGAAGAGAAGAGTGTGATAGATATTGGAAGGATAAGGCAAACAGGGAAAAGTATGAGAAAGTAAGGAATAATGATCAGGAAGGGGAGCTTAAGGCTAGCCAGCCTCTAACACAGAAAGATATTGAGTAAAGTCATAGGGCATTAGGCTGTGACAATGATGAAGTCATCCTAAAATTGCCATTTTGATAATATAAATTGAAGTTTCTTCTTAGGTTACTTTAACTGATCATTCCAGAAATTTACTTTAGGATTCAAGAAAACCTGGAGTTCAAATCTGATCTCAACCACTTACTAGCTATATGACCCTGGGCAAATCACTTAACTCTGCCTCAGTTTCCGCATCTGTAAAGTGTGCTGGAGATGAAAATGGCAAGCCACCTCAGTTTCTTTGCCAAGAAAATCCCAATATAATAGCTGACATAATATTTTTGTTTGTTTATGTCTAGACCTGTGATTTAGTCTCTTAGAACTAGAGATAGAACTGGAAAGGACCTTTCAAATCCAACTTCCTCATACAGATAACAAAAGTTGTTACTTTCCAAGAAACATAGAAGTAGTAAGTATTGGAACAGATATTTGAACCTAAGTATCCTATCTAATATGCACCCAAATGAAGTGATTGAACATCAACTACACTTTAGGAGTCCATCAGCTGCACGTATGGGGACAACAACATATTAGGAGCTCATCAGTTGCATGTTGAAAACACTATGAAATCGTCTGTGTGAGTGTGTGTGTGTGTGTGTGTGTGTGTGTGTGTGTGTGTGTATGTGTGTGTGGCAGGAGAGACTTGAAATTCAGTAAATCTTGCAGCTTTTTAGGAGTGAATTAATTAAATGTTTGACCAAATATATCCCATGAATGAATAAATTTCTAATTGGCCCTTGGCCCAAAAGGTTCCCCAGGTCTGGCATGTCACAGAACTGACTTAAAACAAAACATGGCAACTGTCAGTGGCTGGGAACATTTGCTCAAGCTATTGAAGGCAATATGGATGGTATTACCTCCCTCAGAAGAGGATCAAGTTCAGAGCCACCTCCCTACCTAAACATTTGTTTCACAACATTTCTGGGCTAGCTCTGTGTTGTCTGCTGAGGCTTTCAGACAATCAGCCAGGTCATTCAGAGTCATATGGAAGAGATGCTACAGAACAGGTGGCCTAGGGCCCAGGGTTCCTTTTTATTGCCATGGCCATATGCTTACCCCCATCCTGTACTTTGCCTGGTGAGTATAAACTTTCTAGTTGTGATGCTAATGATGCTAAAATATCAAAGCAGTTTAGACTGGAGAAAAAAATTGGAATAAATAACTATTCCAAGTGCCAAACAGCATAGCACATAGGCAGACCTACTACTTTTCTTTTTCTTTTTTAAAGTTTATTCTCTCTTTTTTTTAGGTTTTTTTTTTTTGCAAGGCAAATGGGGTTAAAGTGGCTTGCCCAAAGCCACACAGCTAGGCAATTATTAAGTGTCTGAGACCGGATTTGAACCCAGGTACTCCTGACTCCAGGGCCAGTGCTTCATCCACTGCGCCACCTAGATGCCCCCTACTACTTTTCAAGCTGAAGGAGAAGCTTGCTATTATTTGTCATTCTTTGGCAGGACCCGCATGAGACCAAGTCCTGATTTAAGTGAGATTTTTCTTCACTGGTTTCCACCTTTTAATTAATAGTACTCATCTCCTTTTAGTTGCTGTAGTCCCTCTTTTTTTTGACTCCTTGCATACTTATGTAGTCCCTGATTGGACCAACATTCCCACCTCAGCCTGGGCTTCATCACTTTACTCCATATCATTGTATTTTATAACAAGCTCCAAGGTAACAAAAAAACCTAATAAATTAATCTTTGCTCAAATGCTATTGTTCACCCTTTCCCTGTCCCCTTACCAAGTAACATATGTACATTTTACACAGGAAACTGCTTATTCAGTATTATTCTCACTAGAGAGATAAATGTCAGAAGTTTCAAACTGTTGTGTAAAGAAAAATTGCCTTAACAGTTAAAGAGCCGTAATTCCTTATCAATTACTTGACACTTAAAAGAGGTTTAATCAATTTTTTTTGATTGAGTGGACAGTTTGAACACTATATATATGTAATATACACATATAATACATGAATATCACCAGAATAGTGATTAAATCCAAGGGAATTGATGAGAAACTGAGTGTTGAAAAAGAAGAGATGATGATGATTATTGTCTTTCACTCTTGAAGAAGACCAGGATATCAGGGGAGGTGATGCCATGATAAACACATGAATTGGATTTGAGTGCAGGGTTTCTGTACTAAGTCATCTTTCTCCTCTATGACCCTCTGGATTCAGTGGCCAGATACAAATCAGAACGACTGAAGTCATGGGTGCCAGGCAATCAGGGTTAAATTACTTGCTCAAGTATCTTAAGCTAGTTTAGTGTCAAGTATCTGAGGCTGGATTTGCCTCCTGTCCTCCTGACTCCAAGGTTAGTACTTTATTCACCATGCCACCTACCTTTCCCTGAGAAGAGAAGAGGGTCCAGGCTAGTTTTAAGGAATTCTTTAGTTAGGAGGTATATATCATGACTAATGAGTCAGTGAAGGAAACTGAGCACCTTGTAAATTAAAGAGACAACCATAAAACAATGAAAATAGAAGGTTGTAAAATTATCAAAATTATATTAATTGCTTAAAAGAAGATATATGTGAAGGCACTACACCTTGTTCCTTTCCAAATATGAGAGGTCCACAGGCATAATACAATGTTTACATTTTCAGATATATTTTTTTTTACTTTGGCCTATTAATAGGTTTTGTTGATTTGGAGTAGAGTTCTTTTTTCCTTTTTTCCTTTAAAAATATTATTTGTTATATGGGATGATTCTCTAATAGGGGAAAGGATGCTGGTAGAAATTCTGATGGTATTAAAAAAACAAAAGATATCAATAAAACATATATAAGAGAGAGACAGACAGACAGACAGACAGACAGAGAGAGAGAGATGGAGACAGAGAGACAGAGAAACAGAGAGAGATCAGGAGATCAGGAGTAACTTTGGAACTTTGACAGAAGCATGACATTGGAAGCCAGATTGTGAAGGGTTAAGGAGTGAGTGAAAAAAGAGAAGAGCAGGCAGTGACAATATGATTTTATCAATTGATCAATAACTAGGGGTCAGTCATTGTACTAGACACTGAAAATGCAAATACAAAAATACAAAGAATAAAGCAATCCCTAAGGGAGAGATAGCAGGCATATCAACTTGTCCTGCCTTACCCTGCCCACACCACTTCAACTCCACTTCCCAAGGACCCTGAACCCAATGGCCTTGGAAGAGTAATATGCTCTATATAACTGGTCCTTCCTCTGTATGCAGTTTCACAATCCTCTTTGAAGGGAGAAATCGCTGCAGCAAAGAGGCCCAACCTCTTTGCCACCAAGTGCAGACCAATTGGTACAGATAGGTAAGCCCTGAAAATGGTAACATCCCACCCATCCCCCTCAACCTGCCTTGCTTCTGGCCATTATCCTTGGGAGGACCTCCCCCCCACCCCCAGATGTGGTCTGGTTTCTGAGAGTGTTGCTGCATCTGCTATTGAAGACTCAGAAAGATATCAAAGTCCTTGGCATTGTTTAGAAGTTAAAAATAAGAGACACATATAAACATTTAAGTGCAAATAACATTAAAGACTGCATTACCATCTGCTTTGCCATTTCTCTGTGGGATTTGTCCATCTGACTTGTGGCTGAAACCTTCTATATGTGCTGTCTACCCCCAATGGAATGGAATTGCCTTGAGACCAGGGACTATATTATTTTTTTATTTGCATTCCCAGCAGATATAGTGCAGAGTGTTGGACCTGGAGTCCTGGAAAGGACTCGTCTTCCTGAGTTTAAATCTGGACTGAGATACTTATTAGCTATGTGACCCTGGGACAGGTCACTTAGCCCTATTTGCCTCAATTTCCTCATTTGTAAAATGAGCTAGAGAAGGAAATAGCAAACCACTTCCACATCTTTGCCGAGAAAACCCCAGATGGGGTCCAATCCTGAAGATTGAATGACAACAACAAATTTCCAGAATTTAGCACAGTGCTTTGCATATATATTAGTATATAATATATTTGCACATATTAGTAATTCATACTTGTATGAATTATATAATATTGGGGAGACAAGTACATATACAACAAATACAATATATAGATCAATAAACAGGCTTTTTCAATGAATTTCACTATGAAAAAAAGTAGGAGAGAATGTGGATGATACCTTGAGAAGATGATAGGATCTAGTGGATTTTTTTAAAAAATAGAGGAGACTTGGGCATGTTTGAAAGCAATAGGAAAGAAACCAATAGATAATGACAGGTTAAGGATTATGGGGATGGTTTGAGGGGGCAATTATTCTAAAGGAGAGGAGGAGATAGAATTAAAAGTACATTGAGACTAGCCCTTGATGGACCTTTCATCCCACTCAAATCATACCATGTGGGCCATATCCTTTGAAAATATTTGTTATGTTAATAAACCCTAAATATATTGTCTTTCCCATACAGCTAATTTCTGTAAAAATAGCACCTATGATAAATTCCATTTTGACAATATCACAGTGGGCAAATATGGACCTTCCATAGAAAAATGTGAAAGCCACACCAAAAATGGTATGTATTCTCTTTGTATAACTTAGGTATAAGAGCTGTCAGGTTGTGTTAGAACCATGGTTCATGGTCCAGGTCTGTGACAGAGGACCACTTTAAGGGATGGGAGAAAATTTAGACAATGCAAAAATAAATGATAACCATAAAGTTTATTTGTTAAAAATACTTTTATTTGACTCTAGTAGTCACCTCAAATATTTTTCTTCTATAACAGTGACTTCTCTACTTTTTTACATAATGTGTTCCTCTTTATTAAAAAAAGAAAAGAAAAATCCAGAGGTGCCTTCATTAAATATATATTTACTTTTAAATGAAATTATGTTATATACTACCAGGATAATTTATGTACATTATGTATATGCAATAAGAAATTTGAAAAGGATAAAATAAAGAAAAAATAATATTTTACTCTAGACTCAAAAAGGGAGACTTTTATTGAGTTTATTGAGTAGGAGGGCAACAAGATTAAACCTCAGTCTTAGGAAAATTACTTTGGAAGTTGTGAGGAAGATTGCTTGGCAAGGGGAAAGACTTGAGGCTGGGACTGAATTAGGAGGCTCTTGTAATAGTTTAGGTGATGAATATTAGGGTGATGACCATGGGGTAAGAAGAATAATGAACTCATGCCTTTGCATCTCTTTCCTGGTAAAGTGGGGAGAAGAAAGAAAGAAATCAAAGAAAGGAATAAAGGAAAAAGAGAGAAGAAAAGAGAGAGAGAAGATAAGAAGGCAAAAAGAGAAGAAAGGAGGGAAAGAAGGAAGGAAGGAAGAGGGAAGTCAAGAAGGAAGGAAGGGAGGGAGGGAACAGGGAAGAAAGGAAGTTGAGTTGACCTTCAGATGACAAAACCTTTCTTGGTGCATTATATCAGAGTTTGTGCTCAAGAATCCATGGTCATCTCTGTAGGACTTTAATAGGGGACTAATTGAATTATTTTTCTTTTCATTGAAGCGGGCTCCCCAAAGGCAACTCGGTTTTGCAACATAAGTGTTTATGGTGACATAGTTTTAGAAAATCCTTCCGAAGTGAACTGTGATCAAAACCTGGAGACACTGGCAGCTCAGGTACATCTCATGCCATGATTTTTGTGTTCCTGGGAAGATAGTGGGAGGCTGTCCCAGGTTCATAAGAAGGATAAGTAAAGTTAGGCCACCCCTCTACTGAAACAAGGTCTGGAAAACCTTTAAAATGAACACTTTTTGTTTTATTTCATGAGAATTTAAGAGGCCCACTTCATATCTTCTACAATAACACACCCTTTATCAGAGCTGAAAATTATATATTACAATTAAGCATCTAAAAGTGACAGAATTGTAGAAGCAAAGAGCTGGCAGGAAACCTTTGGAGACCACTTAAGCTAATTCCCTACTTCCATCACATATATTGTTGAGTAAGAAAGACACAAATCTCCTTGATCCCCTCCATCAGAATTTAGAGCCACTCATTTCATGAAGGAGAAAACAATCCAGTGAAGTCAAGATGGAAATGGTTGCCCATGCCCAGATTACTGAAGGTTGCCAAGTGTCATGATCAAGCCACATTTTCATCAGTAGCTGAAAATTTTTAGCCCACCTCCTCATTAAATGTGCACCAATCAGGATTGAATTTCACAAGTCAGGGGAGTTCCCTTTCAGATGGGACCTAAGATATTTCAGAGTCTCCCTTAGCATGTTTGGTTACCAAGAGAAACTTCTGATCAATTTAATGATACATTGCTAATAATACAGAAACTCTTGTCTTTCATTGGCTTCACTATGTTATATTGTATTTTTCTTTTCTTGTTACACTTTTCTCAATTACATTTTAATCTGGTTGGACCCATAAAACAAGCCAAGAGCTTGATATCTCTGGTGCAGGGAACTGCCAGCATAGAACATCAACTTATTTGTAGCTTATTGTCCTAGTGATTTGCCTAGATCACCAAGAGAGTAAGACTTGCTATTAGTTTCAACTATTAACTCTGCAAATTACCTCAGATTCTTTCATCTTAGCTTTGTCTTGTCTCCTTACAGACCCACGTGTTAACAGGTCTTATAGAAAATTTCCACTTGGATGTTCACCACCAGTACTCTAAATTCAATGTCTAAAACTGAACTATTCTTTCCCCTAATTTTAGTCCTTCTTCTGTTATTATATCATTCATTGTCTCTCAATGAGCCTCCTATATTCAAAATCTCATTATCTTTGACTCATTCCTTTGCTCTATTTTCACCATGCAGTTAGTTACCAAGTTCTTTTGAGTCTCTCTCTATATAATATCTCTTGAATTTTCTCCTTTTATCTGTTTGTTCTTGTCATCTTATTAAAATTGACATAGGCAATTGTTGTTCAAACATTTTTAGTCATAACTGATTTTGTGACCCCCATTTGGGTCTTTTTTTTTTTTTTTTGCCAAAGATACTGTAGTGTTTGCCATTTCCTTCTCCAGCTCATTTTACAGATAGGAAAACTAAGGCAAAAGGATTAAGTGACTTGCCCAGGATCACAAAACTAGGAAATGTCTCAGGTTGAATTTGAACTCAGTAAGATGATTCTTTCTGATTCTAACCTGGCAGTCTAAAGACTGTTCCACCTAGCTGTTCTACTTGGGCAATGAGAAACCTCCTAAAAGGTTTGTCCACCTTACCTCCATGCTTTCTGAGACTTTCCTTCGTATATTGGTCAGATTTATATGAGTTGGGCAAACTACTCATCTGCTCAAAATCTGTAAATGATCCATTATTACTGAATAAAGTTCAGAATCTTTTGCCTGGCATCAAAACTCTCCATAACCTGTTAGCACCCTATAGGCTCCCAGTGAGACTTTGGAATGCCATGCCAAGAGACTGGAGATGTTAGATTCCTCAAGGGTTGCCTTTGTGATTAGAACCCTAGAATCTCCCAAGTTGGAAAGAAACACACATGTTTAGTCTGATTCTCTACTTGAACATGTGGGCTTGTGACCTTGGGTTATAAGACCCAGATTCCTGTCTCAATTTTGTCATCAGTTAGATGTGTGACCATGTACAATTTGCTTCATCCCCTCTGTTTCTTCACATTTAAAAATGAAGAGATTGATCCAGAACATAAATTTAGTGCTGGAAGAACCTTAAGATCATTTACTCCAATCAAATCATTTTGTAATTGAGGAAACAGACTCAGAGAGAATGTCTCAAAAGTAATATCATAGGATCAGAATTCAAACACAGGACTCAAATCTATCATTCTTTCTATTATATCATTATTTCTGAGATCAAAAAGTTATATGATCACAAATTTAGAATTCAGAGATAGAAATGATAGTCATAATTCCACCTTAAAATGGAACTAGACAATGAGAGGGAGAGACCTCAGGGGTATGACATTCAGGGATGAAGTGAGATTCTACATGTAGTGATGAGGTTTCTGGAGTGTTGTAGAGAAAGACTAGAAGAACCTGAGTCCAGTCTGGAGAGAAAGAAGACTTTCATATTAATTAGTTAATTAGTTTTATCCCATTTTCTATTTCAAGAAGGGATGAGGATACTAAGAAAATTTTACTATACTTTTTTTTTCCTTTGGGGAGGGAGTGAACTAGTATATGTAAGGGGAGAAAGGTTGTAGGAAAAGGAGTCAAATATGAAAGTTTAGGAAGAGGACAAATTTTGCCTATTTATAAATTTTGTGTAACAGTGACTGGGACAATTTTCCTAAGTAATTTAATTTCCTCACAAGAACCTCTGATTGACTTATTTGCCAGTCCAATCTCATTGCCTAGAAGTTATAATTTGAAATTTGTTTTTTAAAAAAGGCTGTCCAATCTGAAATTCTGATTTGTTTTCTGAAAGTGTGCTGCCATCTAGCAGGAATTAAAGAACAAAAATACTTCTATTCAATTTAGTAAATTGTTTTTATGGACTTCCTTTTATCTGCATATGACAGAACTAAAGGTTACTTTGAAAAGTTGTCTATCCTAACCTCCCACTTTCCAACATTATCTGATTTTTGAAAAATTCCAAAATGTTGGGGAAAGCTTCTAATTTGTGTGTGTGTGTTTTGTCAGTTTTGTCCTTTGGGAGGCAGTGTAGTATTATTAAAAGATTGTTGGATCTGGATTTAGAGGTCAGTGGGTTTAATTTCCAGCTCTATCACTTATTGCCTATGTAACTTTGGACAGTCTTCACTATTTAACCTCTCTGGGCCTCAATTCTCTTATCTGTAATAAAGGGGCTGACCTAGATGATCTTTAAGGTTCTTTCCAGTTTAAAAATCAGGGATCTTAGGACCAGTCAATCAACTAATATTATTGTTGTTTGTCCTTCATTTTTGAAGAGGATCATGACATCAGGGAGGTGATGTCATGGCATGCAAGTGAGTTGGATTTAAGTGAGGGGAGGGGCTGTGCATAGTCATCCTCTTCCCTTTCTCCTCTGGAGTCCTCTGGGTCCAGTGGTCGGCCAGCTATCAGGAGATGGCCCCAAATGCAGTAGGAAATCTTAGCCTTTTTAAGGTAGATCTTTCCCAGGTCTGTTTGACTGAAGCAATGCCTATGCAATGATTAAGACTAAGTAAGAAATGAGGCAGAAACTGGACTCATTTTCTCAATCAACCAATAAATTTGTGTTAAACACCATATGTGCCAGATGAGGCAGCTAGGTGATGCAGTGGATAGAGTGCCAAGCCTGGAGTTTGGAAGATTCATCTTCCTAAGTTCAAATCCAGCCTCTGATATTTATTGTGTGGCCTTGGGCAAGTCACTAAACTCTGACTTAGTTTCTTCATCTATAAAATGAGATGGAGAAGGAAATGGCAAACTACTCTAGTATCTCTGCCAAGAAAATACCAAATGGGGTCTCGAGTTGGACGCAACTGAATATCAACAACAAAGTGCTAGGCAAGACTATAACATGTGCACTGTAACATGTGCATGTGCACTGGAGGGATATACAAAGAGGCATTTTTGTTTGGGAAGTCCTAGAGTCTTATCTCAGGGGTTGCTTTCCCATATATGTTGAAAATTATTGCATCACAATACAGTTATGTAAGGGGAGACTATTTTCTGAGCCTTAAGGAGCTCACAGCCTAATGGGGGAGACAACAAATAAATATATTCAAATAGGCTACATAGATAAGAAAAATAGAAAATAATTACAAGAAAGAAAATACTGGAATTGAAGGGATGGGGAAAGACTTCCTGTAGAAAAATGGGATTTAAAGAAAGCCAAGGAAACCAGTAGAGGTGGAGGTAAAGAGGAAGAACCATCTAAGTGTGCAGGAAAGTCAGAGAAAATGTCAGGAGCCAAGATGGAGGGTCTTGTTTGGACATAGTAGGCTCTTATTAATATTGGCAACCCTAAGCAAACCAATTTTTCCAAAAATTGTGTGATATAAATATACATATCTATGTATATTTAAATATACATATCTATATGTATATTTATAAATATACATATCTATATGCATATATATATATATATATATATATAGCAAAATTGGGAAGAGTTTATTTTGTTGTTTTGAACAGGTGGAAAATATCTCAGAAAATTCTATGGAAATTTCTTCTGAAGCCCTGCTTTTAACCTCTGATGCAACTAGACTGACTTCTGAGAACATCTCATCTGCTACCATTGTGGTACAACAGATTTTCAATATGTCCAGAAATGCAACACCTGAGGTAAGACTCCAGGACTTCTCAAATAAAAAAAAAAAACAGTTCTGAGGTCCAGGACAGGGGAAGGTTTTTGTACTGAAAATGGGTTTTTATTTTACTATATGTTACCCAACCCACATGTTTTCCTGTTTACTTTAACTATCAGAAAATGGACATCAAATGTATTGCCCAGGTGCTCTCCTCTCAATTCAAATAAGCAGTCCTCTCTCACTTGACCTTTTCTGATTCTCCCATTCTCTGCCATTTGAAGCCGCTTTCTTTTAATGACCATCAAATGAGTTTGTGTGTTTATATACAGTCAGTCAGTCAGTAAATATTTGTTAATGTACCAAGCACTGTGTTAAGAACTGGAGTATAAAGAGATGCAAAAGTCAAAGGCAAAAGTCTAAGAGGGGACTTATACCATTAACTATGTAAAAACAGGATATATGTATATATATATATATATATATATATATATATATATATATATATATATATGAATTAATCAATAGAGACAAGGTACTGGAATTAATGGGGAATCTGAAAATGTTTTCCCTAGAAGCTGAGATTTAAACTGAAAGGAGACCTGGGAAGTCAGGTGGGAGAGATGAGGAGGGAGAGAATAAACTGGACAGCAAATGAAAATACCAAAAGTTTTGAGGAGGAGTGTCTCATTCAAGCATTAAGGAGGATGTCACTGGATGGCAGAATATGTTGGGGCAGGATAGGGATGTAAGGTATTAGAAAACTGGAAAAGTAAGGATTTAATTTGATCTAGAGGTACTCAAAAGCCCCTGGGCTTTATGTGCTTATATATAATATATGTATATATTTTATATATATAGCTAGTTTTTATATTTTTATATTTTATATTTTTTGATGCTTGCAAAATGCTTTAAAAATATTATTTCATTTCACCCCCAAAACAATTTGGGGGTTTAATTGTTATTATAGATGAAGAAATTGAGATACAGTTTATGTGACTTGTCTAGAGTCCCAGAGCTAGTAAATGTCTGAAGCTGGAGTTGAACTCATGTCTTCCTGTCTCCTAATCTGGCTCTCTATCTTCTGAGAGACCTGTCTACACATAGTATATATATATATATATATATATATATATATATATATATATATATATATATATATATATATATATAGTACAGTTAGATAATAGTTGATAAACAGCAAATATGATTATGTATGTATAAATGGATGTATATACTTAAGTATGTCCTTAAATCAACACCATCCCTTGTTTCCCCCCCACCCCTCCACCCAAACTACATATCTATATCTGTAGGGGGCAACCTGTGCCCCCACTGCCTTGGTGAGAAGCTGAACAGAGGAAAGACACAGGCAGGTGGGCAATGCAAGAGAGCAATCCGTTTATTGTCCAGAGAGTCAGTCTATTTAAAGATGAAAACCACAAAAGGTATGTAATCAAAAATGCAAGCTTGTGAGAATAGTACCTTTTGATCTGGTCACAGACCTTTGCATTATTTTCCCACGTCCTGGGTACAGGATTTGTTTTGTCTAACTCGATACTGGGCTCTGCACCTGCATAACTGTGTTGAGCACTTTCAGGCATATTTTCTTCCCAAGTGATACCCCCTCCGTTCTCAGGGTCCTTATCTAGCATTTCATAAATCTCCAGGGTTCATAGAGAACTGTAATGGAGCAATCTTTGAGCATGCACCACAAATACAGGTGTCACCTATGATCAGGCTGGGACTGTGGATTCAAACTCCTGCTCCAAGCCTCTACATATATCCTCTGAAGAGACTATAAACTGCTACTGACCAGATGACAGAGAGCTAAGGTCTTCAGTGCAGATTAAGAAATATATATTTTGGACATGGTTAATATAGGAGTTTGTTTTGCTTGACTATACATGTAATAGGGGTTTTGTTTTTCTTCCTTTCTCAGTGAGAGGAATAGGATAGAGAAGAATTTTTTTTGTAAAAATAAAATAACATTTAATTTAAAAAATAAAGAGACTGTAAATCCCTTGAGGATAGAATCTATTTCATTGTATTTGGGCTGTGTATCTTCATTGGTAACTAGGTAGGGCAATGGATGGAGCACCAGGCTGAAGTCAGGAAAGCTCATCTTCCTGAATTTAAATCTGGTTTCAGACACTGTGACTTTGGACAAGTTATTTAATCCTGTCTGCCTAAGTTTCCTCATCTGTAAAATGACCTGGAGAAGGAAATGGTGAACCATGAAAACCCCAAATGGGGTCATGAAGAGTTTGACAAGAATGAATGATAAATTCTTATCATCTGACACACATTAGTTGATTAATAAATGCTTATTAAACTATGTAATTATTTTAAAATAAGTTTTTACTGACATCATATATTTTTAATCATTGTAATTATTCCTTCCCTTCTCAGAGAACTATTCCATATAACAAACTCTTTTTTAGAGAGGAAAAAAAATCAGCACAACTGATCAATACATGTGTAATATGTATTCCCCTCTAAAGTTTTGAGAAGTTTATATTTTCTTCCATCTATCTCTAATAAATTTTTCAAGTTATGATTTTTTTCTCTCCTACTATAAACATGGTATTATGTTCTAGATCTTTTTTATCTCTTTCTTTTATCTGGTCATATGATCTCCCCCTTTCTTTTTATTTCTAAGTTAAGTTAATTTTTCTTTTCTCCCTTTAAGTTTTTGGTTCCCCTTTCTATAAGAATTTGTCTCATTGTCCTCATTCTCTACCCTTTTTTGTCTACTCTAGATCCTCATTCTCTGATTGCTGACCCCTGTAAATATCTGGTCTCTTTCTTTTTCCTGTATTCCTCATACAATCAAAGTTTCCATCTGTACTCCCTCTCCCCCCTTCAAAAGTTAGTTTTATTTCCCCCATTTGCCTCCAAATTTCCTCTGTGGATTCATTCTCTCCCACTTCCTGAGATGCCAGTTGTCCCCAGGAATTCCAAACCTCTCCCTTCTGAGGTAGAAGGAGTAGATATTTCAAGTACTAAATCCCGAAGGCCACACCCTGGTCTCCATCACACCCAAGGTCTCCATCTCCTTTCACAGACTATTTCTCTTCATCCATAGGAAAATTCATCATTTAAATCCCCTTCCAATTCTTACTCTTTTCAAATCTTTCCCTTTCCTCTCCTCACTCCTCCCCTTATAGACTCTTTTTCTTTCTGAGACTACAGGGGTCATCTTCACCTCATTACTAGCCCTTAATTTAAACTGTTACACTCCTTTTTCTCCCTTTCATGTACCCTCCCACATGATGATGTCACCTCACTAAAAAAAACAGTGATTTATTTGTGGGCTGTGTTTCCAGGTTCTGTCCATAAGGCCCCCCTCTATGCCTCATTACTGTTACTTTCACTAGATTTCTATATTTCTGTCTTCTAGGGTACATTTAGAAAAATAATTCTTAATCTAATATTTATTGAAATTCATTGATTCTCTGAACTTTTGGTTTTTCTTTAATCAGGCAAAGAAAATCGCAGTAGCTACAATAAGCCAAATTCTAGATGCCAAAGAAGTTGTTTTCCAAAATGCTGGAAGCTTTGGAAGGTAAACAAAGTTAAAATTTAGAAATAAAATACAATGGAGCATAATTCATTCATTCATTTATTAATTCAATAATTTATTTGATTATTGCCAATATTCTCATTTTTTTTTTTGCTTATTGCCAATTTTAAAACAGGTTGCTTTATTTCTCCCATAGAGTCATACATTTGGCTGGAGTAGTGAATTGTAGATTGAAAGGCTGGGTTTCCAATTGATTATCTATTGTGTCCAAATGCCTTTGTGGCCCTAAAGGAGCAAGCCTATATACTTATAGAGGCAACATAGTCCTTGTAGCTCTGGTAGTCTAGAGGTTATGTAAACTGCTTCTAGTCCTTACCTTGTAAACTCTAGTAGGCTTGCCCAACTGGAAGGACCAAAGTCTGGAAATGAATGACCCCACTCCTTTTTTATTCTCACTTTATTGCTTTTACAGCAGCATCACAAATCTAGAACTGGAAGGGATCTTGTAAGCCATTTTATGCAAGTTCTATATTTTACAAATATGGAAACTGATTTGTGTTGATGCTTCAACATCAGAGGTGGAATTTGAGCCTATGTCCTTTGATCTTAGATCTAGTGTTTTTTTTAAATTATGCTATGCTACCTCCTATCTAAATCATTCACTACATGGCAAGTGGATAGTCTATTAGTTCTTCCCTTTCCTCCTACCTCCTCATCTCAGGCTTGAGGTCACTGTTCCAGCCTCATATTGGGTCTGTGTTCAGCACTTGCAAAAATCCCTAGGTCAGTATAAAAGCATACCTTCCCCTATTTCCTTTGATTAATTTATTAGTATATATATAAATCAATAGGCTTTATTTATTTATTATTTATTTATTTATTTCAGTTCTGAGTATATAGGATTATGGATTTATAGATAGAAGGAACCTTAAGGCTCTGTACCAGCCACATAACAGAATTCTATATAGGGGCTACCCTTATAAATCATATATACAGTTATAGAACAGAGACCCCCCTATTAACTACACTGAAAAATAACATGACATTAGGGACAAATGTCCAGTAGACAATAAAATTATAAGAAAAAAATAATCCATTCACAGTTCTAAGAAAAAATTCACTGACAACTCTGCCCCATTTAAGTATGTGGCTTAGCTGTACATGTACTTAGCTACAGCAAGCCTTCCTTATACTTTTAAATGGTGTCCAAATCTCAAGTCACTTTATGCAGAATCTTTGCAACTTTCCATCTTTATCATTTCATCTGTTATGGTACTGCCATTCTTTTAATAATTCAGTCACAGTGTTTTATGGTAAATTTCTATTTAAATCACCCCAAAAGGTACTATGCCATTTTGGAGGATAGGGTGAAAAAGTTGGGAAGAAGGAAGAGAATGTAAGATCTTCTCTTTCATCTGAAAAAGGATATGAGTATGGAGCCTAGGAAAAGAAGGGGAAAGTATTGATATGGAGATTAAACTGACAGCACTTTCAACCTTAGTTTGACTTATGTAAGGGACACATTGCTGACTATAAAAAGTTCTAAGTTCAAGAATCTGTGGGAACACAGATTGGAGACACCAAATTATAGCAAAGAAAATTATTAATGTAATAGAAAAGGATAAGTAGGGGATGCTTTATTTCTCCACCAGGAAATGGGGTGATAAAAAATATCTGTTTGAGTGGGCTAGGGTCCTTTCAGTCATATAAGTTTGATTTGTATTAATTCCTTACAGACTCAATTTAGAGCAACATTCTCTCCTTTAAACTGAATTCTTTGTTTGGAACTGGTAGAACTAAACCTTATACAATATATACAACCCAATGATTCAGTACTTAGGTGCCATCCAAAACAGAAAGATAAATTTTAAAAATTTTAAAAATTGACAAGTTTGAGGCAGAGAGACCATAAGAGATCCTTTGTTTAACCGACTTTTCCATATAAAACTCTTCCACAAAATTTCCTAGCTCCACACAATGCCCAAGAGTAGGCATTGGGAAAGCCTAGATCTTGGGGATGGCACTCACATTTTCCTTCTTTACTTCATACAAAATTTCCAGAATCACTTTTCTTCATCCAAAATTCTACTATTTCTGCTCCTTGGGTCCAACACTGGTTCTTAAACAGATTTGGAAATTGATTAATAATAAGAGAAACATTTCCCGGTGGCAGAATGAGTGGATTGGAGAGTGGCAGAAGAGAGGTGGAATGTGCTGTATTTAATCAACAATATTGCACAACTATTCTCTTATGGTGAAGCTTAAATTATTAATAACTAATCTTTACATAGTGTTTTAAGGACTTTGCATATATTTATTCTATTTGATCCTCACAACAGCTCTTAAGATCACCATTTTAGGGGGCAACTGGGTGGCGCAGTGAATAGAGCACTGGCCCTGGAGTCAGGAAGTCCTGAGTTCAAATCCAGTCTCAGACACTTACTAATTACCTCGCTGTGTGACCTTGGGCAAGTCACTGAACCCCATTGCCTTGCCAAAAAAAACCCTTTAAAAAAAGATCATCTTATAGATGAGAAAACTGAGGTACAGAGAGGTGAAAGGATTGCTCAGTTTAGGAATATCTGAGAGGGGATTTGGATTCAGGAGTTCCTAACTCCTTCAGTACTCTATCTACTGTGCAACCTAGAAACCTCAACTGACTATAATTGTGTTTATAAATTACATTGCTGAATCAGTGTTAATCTTATTAATATAAACATTAAACCTCTTCCATGATTATCATTCTTTTGTTCAGTGTAAGGTTTGCAAAGCATTTTTCAATTATTATCTTATTTGATCCCCACAACAATCATGGGAGATAGGTACTATTATTCCTATTTTACAAATAAACAAACTGGGGGAGATGGTGGTCAAATGAGTTATCCAGAGTCACTCAGATGAGGAAGGTCTTCCTGCCTCCAGGTCCAGGATTTTGTCCACTTTGGAATCTATCTAGCTAAAAATCTTGCCATTTTTCATAAAGGGAAGTATTCAAGATTAGCACAAATCTTTCCCCACTACTGGGGGGCGGGGAGTTCAAAATACAGGACCTACTACTGGTAAGTTAGAATTTTCTTTAATTGAATTTTAGTTTTAAATTAAATTGAAGAATTACACAGTCATCATAAGATTCTTTGGGGAAATTCATTAGATAGTCCCCAATATGGTCTTCAAATCCTTTCCAAGAGACTTAATGACACAAGCAATTTTCATTCATTCATTTACCCCCCAAATGAAGCTTCATTCTTACTTCCCTATTAATCTGTGGTCTATGGTTCCTGAAATACTCTATCCCCTCCTTTCCTTCCTTATCTAGGTTCTTTTGTCTTGGAGAGGGACTTCAGTGAGACTTTGGAGCAAGATCAGACAAGAAAGCAAATTGGCATTATGTAATTGTTTAATTGATTCAGTCACATCTGACTCTTCATGATAACTTTTGGGGTTTTCTTGGCAAAGATACTGAATTAGCTTGCTATTTCCTTCTCCAGCCCATTTTATGGATGAGGAAACAGAGGCAAACAGGTTAAGAGACTTGCCCAGGGTCACACAGCTCACAAATATCTGAGGTGGAATTTGAACTCAGGAAGATGTGTCTTCCTGTCTCCAAAGTTGGTACTCCATCCACTGAACCAGCTAGCTGCCCAAAATTTGCATGATACCAACATGTGTTTTTAGGTGGTTTCATTCACACTGTTGTCAAGTGAAGTTTTTCGTTTTTGTGATCCCAACATGCTATTTAAGAATATGAGCCATGGGAGCCTAAAATCATAAATTAAAATCTGGAAGGAGTCTTAGAGATCATTCAAGATAATATATGTATTTTTACAGAAGAGGAGAAAGAGATCTAGAGGGATAAGTGATCTGCCAAAGGTTACATAACCAAAAAGTGGCAAAAGTCAGGATTCAAACTTAGTTCTGGTGATCCCAAGTTTGGTTCTCTAAATTCAGTACTCTTTTTCTTGTACCCTGCTGCTTTGTCTAAATGACTATATAAATCTGACACCCCCTTTTCCTGCATCATAATCTCTCCCCAGCATCTTTCAATTTTTAAGCTGAATGTAGACTTTTAAAGAAGGCTGTTGGGTGGTACAGTAGATAGAGTGCTGGATCTAGAGGCAGGAAGATGTGAGTTCAAATCCAGCCTCAGATACTACCTGAGAGTTCTGAGATGGTAAGTCCCTTAACAGCTTGCCTCAGTTTCCTTTTCTGTAAAATGAACTAGAGAAAAAAATGGCAAATCACTCCAGTATGTTTGCCAAAAAAACCCCAAATGGGTCTTGAAAAGTTGGACATCACTAACAAACAACACATTTTTATCAATGTCTTTGGTTTTTATATCACTGTCATATTCTTTTTACTCTTTGCTCAGCTAGCTATTCTTTGGAACAAAGTTTTAAAAAGAAAGGAAAAAAGTCATCAAAACCAACTAAAACATCATCTATGGTCTATAGTGTAATAATAGCCTGTTATAATAATTAATGCATTTGAAGTCTAGGGAATAACACAAGTGATCCTTAAAGTACACTTAGTTTCTTCCTCTTCTGCTTTGGGGAGATTTTTTTTTTTAGGTGAAAAGTTCTAAATTCCCAGATTAGTAACTTTCTCATAACTAGACTGAGGTGGGGTTATCTACATAACTTTGCATTTATATCTATCTCAAATTCACCCCTGGACTTTTTCTGGTTGGGGTAAAATACAGTTTACAGGATATTTTAGGAAACGAAACTGCTGCTTTATATATATTAGGGTCTGTGGATGGACAGACAGGCATCAGGAGGGGAAATTGAGGAGAGAGCTGACCTTGTCTTAGGCCTTCCTTCAGACTGGGTCTTTTACTACAAGATGCCTATACAGCAAGTAATGCTCCTTAATATCTTTCTTGTCTACACAACCCAGTCCTCTCTTTGATCCTCAGAAATATGTACATTTTTATGGCACCTTTCAAATCCACACATCATTTCCAGTCTCTTCCCTTTCCTATTTCTGAGACACCTTTTACCTTTTATTCAAATTGCTTAATACTGGACCTAGTCTCTCACACAATGGCTTTTTTGATTCAAAGAGATATTCCCCCGAAGTTCACACTCATTTTTGATTGTTTGATTCAATAGAAAAAATTTCTCACTTAAACAAGTCACCAAAACCAAAATGGAGGTGGTTCAACTTCATTCTTACAATGTGCTTACAATATCCTGTACCCATTAGCTACCCACCTCAACAAATAAGAGAGAAGATGTACATTTTGCATCTCTTTTTTAAGGGTCAAACTTGGTCAATATAATTATATACCCTTCAGTGCTGAAGTTGTTTATTTGATTATTTCTCTTTACTTATGTAATATATATCATTTTCTTGATCCTGCTCATTTCTCTTTCCAATAGTTCCCATAAGTCTTTCCATGCTTCTATGAATTTTTCATGTGTTGTTTCTCAGAGTACAATTATATTTTATTATATTCATTTACTATAATTTCTTCAGCTATTCCCCAATCTATGGGCACTGACTTTGTTTTCTAGTTCTACCATCAAAAATTGATGCTGAGAATATTTTGGTTTGTGAAATTTTTTTTGTTATTTTTGACCTCCTTGGCTTATTTATTTAACAGTAGTATCTCTGGGTCAAAAAGGCTGTGGACATATCCCCCAATATATTTCTATGGGTTTTAGAGGAAAAGTCACATATATAATTTCATGAGGAGCTCTACAGATTATTCTCTCTTCTATCAATGTAGCCTCACTGCAGAACTGGAAACTTATTCATTGGATTTGATGAACAATTCTCTAGTTCAACCCAACATTGCCATCCAGTCTGTTGATCTATCTACAGAAAATATTTCACAGCCTGTAACAGTTCGTTTTTCTGTCCAAAGAGGTGAGTGGTTTTTCTTTACTTACCAATTCACACATCATTTATCAATATGCTTGTCAACAACAGTGACTTATTTTATCTTTATTAAAATTTTTTGGTGGGTGGGTGGGATGGTGTCAAATTTTCCTTTTTCATAGGATCTAATGACATTCTGGATTCACAACAAACAAATATAGCTATAAATGAGGCTGATCTGAAACCAGAGGACAAAACAGAGCTGCAGATCCAAATCCGTACCAGACAAAGTAGGTCTTTGATGTTTCTATTCTTTAAAATCATGTACATGAATTATGTTGAGAACAAGAAGTCTTCTCTTGAGAATAATACAACACATATTTGCCCATTAAGTAATTCATGGTATGATCAAGTTATGAAATAAATTGGAAACAAGAGTTTTCAAAATCTTGAGACCCAGAGAAATGATAATTCATTAATTTTTCTAACTTTTGAACAATTTCCAAAGTATGGTAAAACAAGGAAAAAAGATATAAATAAACTCAAGCCATATGATCCACCCTTCTTTTATCCCCAAAGATGACTATTATAAACATATAGATAGTATAGATCTATAAATAATAGATAGAAGAAAGGAAAGAATGCAAAAAAAGGAGGGAAGAAGAAATGAAGCAAGGAAGGAGAGAAGGAAGAAAGTAAAGAAAAGAAGGGAGAAAGAAAAGAAGGTAGGAGGGAGGGAGGGAAAACAAGAGAAAAGAAAAAAGATAAAGGGAAGGGAGGAAGAAAGGAATGAAGGAAAAGAAAGAATAAATAATGAAAGAAAGGTAGAAAGAGAAAAAGCAAGGGAATAAAGAGAAATAAAAAAGCAAGAGAGAGGAAGGGAGGGAAGTAGGATTGAAGGGAAGAATGAAACAAAAGAAGGAGAAAGGAATTGAGAAGGAAGAAGGGATAAAGGAAGGAAGGAAGGAAAGAAAGAAGGAAGGAAGGAAGGAGGAAGGAGGAAGGGAGGGAGAAAAGGAGAAAGAGTGCTAGTCATAATGCTGCAAGTTAGGGATGCTGCTAAAAATAAATAAGACAATTTCTACCCTATAAGAGTTTACATTCTTATGGGGGATGACAATCCATGTAGAAGTTCTGGGAAGTGAGCAGCACCTGGGGGAGAAAGAAGGGTACCCAACATTTGTAGATACATTTTGAAATTATAAATTTGAAATAAAATAAATGTTTGTTAGCTAATGGTGACATGACTCCTTATAGATTTAATAGGCTGTCTTCAATGCTCTTCTGTTTTGGAGGCTATCTTCCTTATGCTGCTATCTGCCCATACTACTCTACCATCTTGCTGCCTTAGGCTATTTGTACTTTCTAAAATGTCAAAGATGACAATTAATTGATCTGATTAACTAGTCTGTCTTGATCTGAAATTGGGAAAGGCCTAAAGAGAAGCCTGTTGTTCAATCTAGCAGTTTTCTTCTCCCTTAGCAAACGTCATTTTAACTGTGTTTTTCTGTGGTCTTCAGTCCAAGTCTTTGGACTGAAATGACTGAAGAACAAAAATGGCAGATGGGGAAAATTAGATAACAAGACAGGTTGGCAAGGGAAAGGAGATACTTTGAAATTCTTTAAATTACACTGCAGTCACCTAATCTGAAGTGAAAAACAGCATTGGGTTTGGAGCTATAAATGTAAGATTCAAATAATGTTTCTGCTACTTAGTACCTGTGTGACTTTAGCCAATCACTTCTTTGAGCATCTGAGTAACAACTCACATATGAATAATATTTTAAGTACTATACATTTTTATAACTTCATATTTACAAAATATTCTATACACTTACCTCATTTTATTCTCACAATAGCTATGAGAGGTAAATACTACAAGTTAAGTCTTAGAGAAGTTAAGTGACATGAGCATGGTGATCTAGCTAGTATTAGATGGGGAGCATAAGCCAGTCTCTCTTTGATTCCTGCCTCTTAGAAATGAAGGAATGTGGTTAGATATCTTCTAAGCTTCCTTCTGTTCCCTACTAGTGTGCTGATGACCTTGTCAACAGTTTTTTAGTTTCTTATGTTATTACTAATTCAAGGAACAAAAATCATAGCATTCCAAAGGAAGCGGGGGGGGGGGGGGGGGGGGGGGGCGGGATTTAAGCACATACTTATGTGCCAGGCTCTGATGTTAAGTACTTTAAAAATATTATCTCACTTGATCTTTACAACAAACAGGTGTTATTATTAACCTATTTTACAGCTGAGAGAATGGAGGCAGTTAGAAACTAAGTGATTTGCACAGAGTGGCCCAGCCAGTAAGCATCTGAGACCTTATTTAAATTAAATTTTTCCTGAATTTTTTCTGAATTTTCCTGAACTCTGTCTATTGTACCATGAAGCCACTAGAGTGACCAGGGCTGGCCAGACATCAACTAATTTAATCCTATCTAGCCAAAAATCCCCTCTAGAAATCTACAAGTGGTCATTCAACCTTCTCTTCATAAGCTAGTAAGTGGGAACTTACTGAAGCTGTCCATTCTACTTTCAAACAGTTCTAATTGTATGAAGAGTTTCTTTACATTGCATTCAGATTTGCCTCTTTCATTTCCATACCATTTCCCCAAGTTCTGACTTTTATGACCAAGCATGCAAGTCTAGGTAGTATAGTTTAGAGTCTTGGGCCTAGAGTTAGGATGATCTTCCTCTCTGTGTGATTCTGAGCAAATCACTTGACCTCTGTTGGCCCCAGTTTTCTCATCTATAAATTGGAGATAATGGTACCTACCTCCCATGTTATTGTGAGGATTACATGAGATAACAATTGCAAAGTGCTTTGCAAACCTTAAAATGCTATATAAAAGCTGGCCATTATTACTGTTCCATGTGGCAGGACTTCAGTATTTAGAGATAAATTTCCTATTTTTCCCCTTCCTCCCTCCCAATCTTTTCTTATCCTTGGTTTCTTTAATTCTCACCTGGCATGATATTGAGATCCTTTGCCATTCTTTTCATCTTTATATGGTTATGCTTCAGTCTACACATCTTTTTCTGGAATGTGATACCTAGAGTTTGAATATAATACTTTAGTTATCTGATCAGACTGGCAGAATACGATGAGACTACCACCTTGTTGACCAATTTTTTTTTTATTGTTGTTCCTATAGAGCTCGAAAGGACTTGAGAGATCAGTGAGGTCATTATCATTTCAAACATAAGAAAATGAAGACAGAGGGTTAAGTTTCTAGTCTAGGGTCATGCAGCTAGTCAGACTCATAGGCAAGACTTTAACTCATCTTTCTGAATGCCAGTTCAATGCTATCTATTTTAATATGCTGCCTCTCACTTTTGGGCTCAAATTGAGTTCAGAGTTTACTAAGTTACCTACAATTTCTTTTTTGGGGGGTAGGCAATCAGGGTTAAGTGACTTGTCCAGAGTCACATAGCTAGAGTCTGAGGATGGATTTGAATGCAGGGCCTTCTGACTCCAGGACCGGTGCTCTATCCACTATGCCACCTATCTACCTCCCTAAATATTTTTCAGACAAACTTTCTTTTAAAGTATACGCTGACCACTTTGTACATATGATATTGTTTTTTAAAACACCAATGTGAATTTATGTTTTTATTTCTATCAGAAATTTATCTTTTTTCCCTCCTGCCTTCCCTACCCCCATTCATTGAGAGAGAAATCAAAACAGCTATTATAAACATGTATAGTCAGCAAAACAAAATTCCACTCTTAAATTTTATCTTTTTAAATTACATTCATCAATTTGACTTATTTTAATCTTTTCAAAAATAAGTCAAGCTAATTAGATATCATTTGGGCATTTTTGTTTAGAAATAGTATTAACAGTAACACTTGGTTTTTAAGATGCTTTCCTCAAAGTAATCCTTGGAGGTTAATATTTAAAGTATTATTAATCTCATTTGACCAGTGAAGAACTTCTCAGGGAAGTTCAGTGACTTCTCCAAAGTTATAGAACTATAAAATTTCAGAATTGGAATTCAAAACTCAAATCTCTTCTGATTCTCCTCATTATACCATGTTGATTCCCTTTGTCATAATCCCTTCTTCAACTTTGCTGATAATTATCCAAACCTCTTCTCACATACTTTTATTTTTTTCAATCTTATTTAATATTTTGTTTTTCCCAATTACATGTAAAAACAATTGTAGCATTCTTTTTTTAAAATTTGAGTTCCTATTCATATCCCTTGACCATTTATCAATTGAATAATGGCTATTTTTCTATATCTTTGAATCAGTTTTTGTATATTTGAGAAATGAAATCTTTATCAGAGAAACTCAGTGTAAAATATTTTTTCTCTATAATGATTACCAACTATGTATTTCCCTTTATGTTATTTTTCCCCAATACCTTACTCTCTCTATTCCTTTAACCTGTCTATGCTTTAAAAGTGCTTTGCTTCTGACTTTTGCATCTCCAATATGCCTTTCCTTCTATCAGGGCCACTTTGTACATATAATATTGTTTTTTAAAACCCTTTAAAACCCAGGAGCAGGCCACAGGGCAACTGAATAAGTGGCAATGGTGGTAATTTCTTAGCCCATACAAGATCAGGGGATCAGACAGCAAGTCAAATGGGAATATATCAGGGTTTCTTTGCTGGCACCAGGGGCAGGATGCTGGTGCACTCCTTCTCTTGTCCTTTTCCCTTTCTGCTTTCCTCTATGATAAGATAGATTTCTATACCCTATTCAGGTATATATATTATTTCCTCTCTGAATCAGTTCTGGTGAGAGTAAGATTCATGAGCTTCCTTCACTACTTTCCTCATTTCCCCAACCAGAGTAAAATCTCTTTCATTCCTTTTTTTATGTCAGATA